>NC_030434.2:23638937-23846437 GCF_001660625.3 Ictalurus punctatus
CGCTTTGTGAGTGGGACCGGTGTTTCATGCACCTTGGCATCTTCTCCATCATAAATGTAATAATTCCCCGCTGTAGAGACAGACTTTATTTCGGCATTAAGAGAGAGGGGTGTGTGTGCCCCTTCTCGAGTGTCGGACACTTATGTGGAAATCGTCGATCCTGCAGGGATGAGGTATTTTTGTAGGCTACGCCAGAAGTTAGCACCACCCTGGTTCCCTCAACATAAATCCAATAGGATTTTCTCATTGGCTTTTGGATTACTGCAGAAAATAAACTCTGTGACCAACAAAAGTTTATGATTCTTACATGTTTCGCTCATTACGATAAGACTTTGAAGCCTATACACTCGCCAGAAGTAACAAGCTAACGTTGGGCTTTAAACGAACGTCACCACCGCTACGCTTCCAACAAATATTTATTTAAAATACAATACAATTGGGAAATACTATAAATTGATCAATCTACGAGTTGGAAAGCTCGAGTGGGAAGAGTGTAAGAGTATAAACACAACGATGATGTAGTAGAGGAGATTTCCTGTTCGGCGTGATGACGTTTAATTCCCCCGACAACCTCTGGAGTCCCATTTAGCCAGCGTCTTTTTCAAGACACGTGAAAGCTTTTTAAAATTTCGTGAGTGTGGCATTACTGATGTATTTTATGGCGTAGTATAAAACGTGAACATATATTGAGCTCGTGTTAACCACAGACCTTATTTCAGGCATTTAACCCCCCCAAAAAACAAAAAAAAAAACAAACAAACAAAAAAAAAAAAACTCATCGATCTCGGGATGATGGATGTCCAGTACACAGGGAAATTAAGTCGAGATCACGAGAAAACAACAGAGGAAAAAAAGTAACGACGCATGGCCGCTTAGGGCTTCCGTACCGTTTAGATAAATTCTGCCAAATGAACACATTTAAAAGGAGCTGTAGATGTTATTGGTCACTAAACCCATTCTTTTGGTCCAGCCGACGTGACATTGGAAATGTAATGTGGCCCATTGTCTGAAATGAGTTTGACACCTCTGGCTTAGACAGATTCAGGGCTTGAGAACCTCAAAGGCTCAATCGTAGAAAACGTAAGTGTAAAATGTAGCTGAATTGACTGGAGAAATCACCCCAAACTGTATCATGGGGTAATTAGAGGGAGGTTAACGAGCCTGACTTGTCTATTGAGATGTAAATCAGACTAACACCACAGACATCTAAATTCTGTACTGGTTCAGAATATTACATTTTGGCAGAGGGTTTTTTTTTCCCCCTCCTGCCTTTCATTCCATCAGCAGAATTTTTTAAAGCGAATGGTTTCTCTAGGTGTGTATGATTCATATCTATATTTATATCCAGTCACCCCAGAGACAGTCATGAAACTCCTCCACTAGATTGCCATTTTATGCTATTTCTAGTCCTTTGCATTTCACACCACAGAACACGAGACACCGTAGCGCTGACATTACAACAGCTAATGGACTTCAAGCAGTAAGACGAACACATCTCTCCGATTCCTCCCTTTCGCTGCGAGCGCCACTGACTCTGAAGCGACTCATCGTTAATTATAAGGTCTGGGGAGGCCGATCTTGGCGAGCGTGAACAAATCTTCAGCGCTAGCGAGCATGATCAGGGTTACAACACCACGGCTCGGTCTGCATCTCAACAACTGGCTGTTTTTAGCCCTTCCTCGACAGTCGCTGTCTCTCTCTCTCGTATGGAAACTCCTGTTCAGAGCGTGATGGCTCTATTCTGGGAAGAGTGGGGGTGTGTTTCTGGTTTCCAGGAAGGGAACCGGAGCCGGGTCAGCGTGTGGGAGAGATGAATACAGCCCTGGAGAGAAGAGAAGACAGGAAGACAAACCTGCTGGTATTCATGACACTTGCCGCTGTGTAGAGAGGGTTAGCGGTTTGGTATTGAACTCGAAGCACAGGCTTTGTGTCTTCCTGATCGGTTTTTTCCTAACTCTATCCTCTCGCTGTGGATTTTAAAATCGAGACATATTAATAATGAAACATCTGTTTACCGGCAACTCCACCGAGATGACACACGGGGATACTACACATTCTTTTAAGCTGATTTCCTACATTAATGGACCTGGTGAACAATTTGAGCCGCCCCTTTAGCTCAGAAAGTGTGTATCCTGTGTGCTGACGCCTGCAGTTTTTATTTGTGATGACATAAATATTCCAGGAGCTTAATCAGTGCGTCACCTGTCCATGACATGGTGGAACGGAGCTTTATACACCGTTTTCAGTCAGGTTATGATTAAAAACCGTAAAGCTTATCTTTATACACCTCAAGAAAAGTTTAAAAAAAAAAAAAAAGAGCTTCCCGCGGGTTACGATGATGATTACAGATGCCTTCACACTCGCTGTCGTTTTTTCCTTCCATCGACCGGCAGGTTTTACACGCATGTAGAATCCTACAGCGGGTGGAACATGTCCGAAAAAAACCCAGAACTTTCAGAGAGTCCAGAGTGACATCGAGTGCCTTTTTCCCTTTCGACCAATCAGATTGCAAGTTGAAGGGGGCCGGGAAAGAAAACTAACATGGAGGACAAAGTATCAGTAAAAAAATAATCAAAACAACTTTTTTTTTTTTAAAAGTCTTGTTAATAAGTAAATATAAGGAGGAGATTTACAACATCTAATGGAAATTTCCAATTTCATCTCCAGAGTAACGAAGTACTCCGCAGTGCTGCTGAATTCTGACTTCCGAATGGTCAAAAGCAGCTAATCAGATGGTTCTAATAAGGACAACAATACATGATCATGAGTCTTTATTTATTGCATATACATATGCACAGTGAAATTCTTTTCTTCGCATAGCCCAGCATGTCAGGGTCAGTCATTTCAGGTCACTTGGGGCCTTGCTTAAGGGCCCCAAAGTGGCAGCGCTGGGGGTTGAACCCCTGACCTTCCGATCAGTAACCCAGAGCCTTAACCGTCAAGCCAGGACTGCCATGACATACCATTCATTAATAAATTACAGAAAATAAAACTTCAGAAAATGCTTGGGGGGGGGGGGGGGGGTTAGTAACACTAACTAGCACCATGTACCGAACTGGAGACTCCTTCCATAACTGCTGAATAAACATGTCCTCACAGAAAACCTCACCATATCGACACCCAATTCTTAAAATCTGTTTATTTGGAGCGTTTACGTGCCGCGTTTGTTACTATAGAAACGATAACGTATTAGAACGAGCGTGTTAAACCTGTAAACCTGTGATTTGCAGCTGTGCTACTGTCAGAGCTGCAGGTATAGAAAATTTATCAACACTTTCTGACCAATCAGAATGGAGACTTCAGCAGCATGCGTTTTAATGCCAGACCTCCAGCTTCCTTTAAAAAAAAAAAAAAAAAAAAAAAAAAAAAAAAAAAAAACCACACACACACACACACACACACACACACACACACACACACACACACACACACACACACACACACACACACACACACAGTTTCCTCATGGTGCTGACCCACCAGCCAGTCAAATCACTCCTACATCCCAGGTGGTAGGCAAGACGTAAAAGGTTCGATGGGGCACCTTGGAGGAAGGAGGACAGAAATAAACGCGACACAGGCAGCGCCTCAACCACAGACTGACTAGACTAATGAGGCGAGGCTGAAGTCGGGGGAAAATGTTCCCAGGGGTGTGTACACGCTCGTGCACACAGCTCTCTTCATCCGTGCCCCAGTTCCTGTGCCGAGTGTCATTAAAATCCCTGAGCTGGCCGACCTCAATTAGGTCACGGCAAAATACAGAATTTGGAGCGGAGTCTGTGCAACGTCTGAGATCCGGAAAAAAAACCCCAACCCCCAGGTAATAAGCACAGGAGCTGTTTATTCTTAATTGTTTATATGTTTGGTTTCTCTCCTATACACACTGTTTTATACATCAAATAAAAGAAACCAGTTGGCAGCGTAGATTCAACATGACATCAAGTAAACGGATTAATGCGACATGAGAACAGCAAGGCCTCGCTTTTATCGCAGCTCATCAAACATAGACTTTACAGAGTACAGGGCGACCTTTCGACAACCCCGGCAGCTCCGGTGTCTGGTTCACCGCCCCCACACCCCAACCAACCCGACCCCCGCTTCCTCCAAATGCCACAGGTACCCGTCACTTCCTGTCTTGGAGAAGGTCAAGGCATTAACAGCATATTTAATCTCAGATGCGTCTCTCCCCTTTTACTTACACAGCCTGACACGCCTCTTCATACTTCTGCATTGAAGTGTATTTGCAAGGCAAAACAGAGAGGGGGGTTTATGGGTAAATGTAGCATGCAGAGCTGCACTGACGTGCCAACAGCGCGTCACGTTTATCATCGGTGCTTTGAGTTAACCAACCTTCAGGCGAACACCGATTGGTCCTAGTAAAATTTACTCACTGGAGCACAAGGATAATGGGTTTATAACACCACATCGGGTTTAAAATGAGTGACGCTGGTTATAATGATCTCCAATCAGCTCTTAAACTCTTTGTTTTTCTCTTCAGGGCTCAGTCGTGTCACGTTGAAACACATGGAAGATGTTAGAGATCAAAACGGAAGACCTTCTGCCACTACATTTGGTCACGAGGACAAACGCAATACCGTTTCGTCAATGACGTCAGAGTGTCCACACGGTACAAAATAATGCCGCTGGACTTGCTCATAATCTGCATCAATATTTGACACTACATTAATAGTATCTGATGTAGGTAGGCGCACACACACTTGCACGGAGATCGCCGACGTACAGCTTTTCCTACAAGCAGTCCCTCAAGGGTTTCGTGAGCACAGAAAATCCGAGGAGATTTTCCGCAGGTTAGGGTCGAGACGAGTCACGTGACGTCATCACGACGCGCGTTCAGCCAGAGCAGTCTTCGATTCACGTGCGTAGCTGAGAGGTCTCGTTTACCAACAAACATTACCGCGAAAGACCGTGCGAGTGCAATTTCGCCAATGCGAGTTGTTTTCCCACCCACAAAGAATACAAAAAATTGTTAATTTAGAAGAGCAAAATCAATTATTCTTGGATGTAACAGTCAAAAAAAAAAAAAAAAAAAAAGGATTCCGGTGAAATCCTGTACGAGAGATCGTACGCCATTCTTTCCAAATCTCAATCTCAATATCACACGACTCAAGAAATAAAGAATAAATGTACTGAGAAATACAAGAAGGTAGAAAGCGTTCAAGCGTATATATACTAATCTATTAAGTAAGGAATGAAACGCGATGGGCGTTGCTTTTATAGGAGATTAATCAATGACATACCGTACTTTTTATCCATTCATAGTTACTGTTGTGGAACGCCCATAAAACAAGTTTCTGTTATACCAGCTATAAACAGCTGCTCCGTCACCAGCGTCATTCTATTTTCCCTCTCTCTTAAAAACCAAAAAAAAAGACCGTTGTCATGATACTAAAGAGAGACACAGTTCCAACATTGTGAAGACTTTCCTATGTTGGAAAACCACCTCTGATGTTAACGTGCTGACACTGGAGACTCCTTCCATAAACGTTACGAAGCGTCACCGTATCATTGGCTACGATTTTTTTTATTTTTTTTGGTTAAATCATTTTATCAGTCTTAGAAATATGGGAGGTATATGCTATTTAAGTCACTGTGTAAGTTGTTACCATGGAAACAATAGCACATATTTGAGAACTTAGCAGCATGTGCTGTGATGTACAATTATTCAAAACAATGCACAAATCTCATGCTATGAGATTCAGGATGTGACATGTGAGGGAAAATGAAGTCCCCTGAAGGCCATTCTGCTAACTGCTTTAATGTGGCTCACTACCTGTCTGACCTGCTGGGAAAAACAGGATTGATGAATAGTGCGAGGGCACAGCGCCTCCTGAATCCAGCCTGGTGACTAATCAATAGAGTGGCAGTGATGCCTGGCCCAGAGGCTCACGCATCAATCAGCATCAAGCGCCTCGTATTCGGCCTTCGTCTCGCTGACAGCATCCTCGATGCCGGTCTGCGTATGAGCCATAGCTGTCTATTACTCTTGGCAGATGGACCACGCGTACCAAGCGCACCGCCTGGCACGAATAACAGGCACTAAGGGAGCTTTAATGTGGGTAGTGGAGAGAGTAGAACGAAAAAAGCATGTTATCTCTGCTTCACTACATAGATGGGAGGAAGTGACAGGCCAATTCAGGCTGATCAAAGTCACAGAGACCAAGTTAGCAAAACAGAGGAAGTGCATGTCCTCGCTGTCGGTGTAATCGGAGCGGTTTGTCCTGGGTTGTCGACGCTCCCTCCCCTCGCTTCGCTTTAAAACCCACATGCCCCTCTTAGACAGATGCCGCACTCTATAATCTAAAAGTGGCACTGGATTAATCAACACCTTGCTCTCGTGAGCCCTCAGACACCACGAAACGAAAGAACATCCTGCTGTCCACAAAGACCGCAGCTCAACAGCACCTCACGGTGGCCAAAGCCTTTTAGGAGTGTGCACCTGTTACGGAACACATGCAGAGCTTAAAGAATGGTCCTCAGGGTGAGGACAGGAACACAGTGTCCCTGAAGGGAAATTAGTCATGTACGGAAAAGATCAGCGCGGACTCAGATCAGTGATGCCTAATGAATGTGTCTCCCGGGATGGTTAATGGCCGTTTATAGACTGGACGCCATTCCCAATAAGCCATGTCCCCTAAACCCTTCAGAACCTCCGAGATAGATAACAATATAGCTGGAGAAGCAAAATTGGTATGGCAAACTTGGAAGTGGGGGGGGGGGGGGGGGGGGGATGTGTGTGAAACTCAGTGTGGTGTTAGTAAAGTGTGTAAACCATGACGAGCCTCCAGCGTAGCTTCAAAGCTCCTTTTTATAGATTCTATCCATCTTTGGAACCATATTGTAGTGATTATCATTGTTCCTCCAAATGATATTCCATCAGTTGGTGCTTTAATAACAGCAGTGAAGAACGCCAACAAGTTGCTACAACCCGTGTTCGACTGGGTTGAGATTTGATAAGCGTGAAGGCCATAGCATATTAACATCGGACCATTCTGGGAGTCCTTGTGGCCTGTGGATGACGACGTCTGACCCCAGACACATTAAAGACACCGGCCGTGCTGGGATGGCCACAGTGTTTGGGAAGCCATTTTGAAACTAGCTTTTCAAGCTACTCATAGTCTGAAGAGGTCAAGCTATATTTTAAAAATAAATAAATAAATAAATAAATAAATAAATAAATAAAACAAACAAACAAAACGTAGTTAGCTACACAGAAGCAACTTAATTGGGCGACATTTTTGGTACGTCATGATTGTGAACCAGCTTAAGAATAACTGTATAATTCTGCATAAACAGATTAAACAATTTAACAGAACAATCACGCTCATTTTCTAAACGGGTCTTTCACATTAGAAGAATTTTAATCTCTGTTTTGCAAAGATTACATATAACAAGGTGAGATTTATTATTTGATTCCGTAAGGCAGCGTTTTCGTGTTTGCACGCCCTTTTTTTTCCTAACTTACCGCGTGGCGTTGGAATTGAATGGCTTCAAGGTGAATCCTGCCGAAAGGTATGATTGTAGGCTACAGGTATCTCTATGATCCATCCATGCGGGACCATAGAGACAGCCAGATGGCACAAAATTCATGGATAGGTTTTTTTTTTTTTTTAAATAGTGATTTGGATTTGCTTTGTACATTCTGTTGAAAAAATAAAGCCAAAGCTGAAAGTGTTTTTGGGGAGTGCACCATGTTCTCATTCATCACTATCTTCACAAAAACACAGTGATTGAACCGCTTACTTTTCTCTTTATACAGAGAGACGTTTACATGGACGGGTGGCCATACAGAGCGAACATCCTGTAATAACTTCCTTTTGTCTCTATACATGTGATGCATGAACATGATCACCTGATTTTGTAAATGTGAGAAATGACATTTGCAGGAAGCTCCCACTTTTTGCTTATGTATACAGTAATGAAAAATGTTTACAAAATGAGCCTACAATAAATAATAAGCCTATTTAAGGAAAGCAAAAGATCCATGTTTAATAATGTAAATGAAAAAAGTAAAAAAAAATATGGAGGTTCAATTTAGATTTATAGCCTACATATTCTCATTTAGCTTGGTTCCTACAATCCCTACTCGTTTGGAAAAAGTACCTCGTTACTTGGAAAGCTAGACTATTTTTTAAAGTAACAAAGCTGTCACACTACTGAAAGTGTAGTTAAGTTAGTAATGTAGCTACTTGTAATTAGCTACGCACAAACACCGGATGTCTGCTATATTTACATGCAAAACAATCATTCAAAGAATGTTAGAAGTGACCATGTCTCTTATTTTCTCACACTCTGAATGTGCTGCTCTCTCTCTGCACAGGAAACAATGATTAAAATTCACTTCCCAAGCCTCTCCTACACCTAATCACTTCCGTTTCCTGCACATAGCCTACCCGACTAACGTGACTAAAGACTGCACGACTCGGACCAGAAGACCCAGTTGAACGTTGAATTAATACTATCTCAATTTGTCCTTGTGTGTGGAAGTGCTAGCTCAGTGGTCAAGACGGTGATAGGAAGGTTGTGAGTTTAAACCCAAGAAGCAACTGCCGGGCCCTTGACCCTCAAATGCTCAGTTGTGTATACATTTTTTTTTAAATAAAAGAGACATAATTCGAAGTCACTCTGGATAAGTGCGTCTGCCAAACGCCATAAATACCCATGTAAGCGTGTTGAGGGGGAAGTCGGCTACTAAAGCTAACATTTACATTTCAACACAATTCTGCTCATATGAACAAAATGACGAAGCTCGGTTCATTTGGCAGCACGAGATTCAAATTCAAAGACCCAAGTAAAATGATCTGATCTTCTCATCACTAACGGACACCCAACATTAATGATTATGCAACGTTTGGGGGGGTCAAGGTGTTGAGTCGGGCAGAACCCTTGTAGGTGTTCAAGATGTCAGAACATCCTAGCTTTTACAAAGGAAAAGGCCATAAAAAGAATTGTACTTTGAACCACTGAAGATATTTCCGTGTTCCCAAAGCTTTGATCTTTGCTTCACAACTTTTTTTTGTTTAGGAAAAACCTATAGTGGGCACCTTGCGTACCGTTTTACACCAATAACTTACCTGGGGGTTTTTTTGGTATTGTTTTCTTATTCCAGATGTACTGTTGCAATTGCGTATGGTTTGTGAAATGGTATCAATGGGTCACGGTTTGTAAAGTAATTTTCTCTACGGTTAAAAAAAAAAATATTTCCCCCTACATTAATAATTTATAGAAATACCCTGAATAACAGCATTTCTCCTGGACCTTATGCAAAGTCAGAAAACATGCCAAAAGTGTAAGCAAAATAACTTTAATACATTTTCTTTAAACACAAATTTATATACAAAGTGCACAAGCCTGGTTACCTTTCAAACATCTCCACAGTGAACTCACAGTGCATCAGAGTACAATAAGAGTGATCAGAAGAAGAGTTACCCAGGCCTGAAGACTGGGAGCCTTTCGGCCTCGTGTCCTTCTGACCGCCACTGCTCAGAAAGTTCAGCTGAAAGCCATCAGCGATGGAGCAGGAGACCTGCAAAAGTCTCTCGAACACAGATGCACAGCAGAACACAAACACAATATAGAGCATACACACACCTTTGTGGAGCAGGTTTACCTGTGTGCTCATGTGTCTGAGCAGGCGTGGGCGGGGCTTACACTCTCGGGACAGCGGCACATGACGCAGAGCCACGAGCCTCCTGCTGCGCATGCGTGTCGCTGTGAGACAAGGAGAGCCAAGAGATGAACCCTTGTTTGTATATAATGCGTCAGCAAAAACAGACTTTTTGATTTTAAAAACCTTCAACATGGTTCTCAAAATGTTAGCAAAACACAGTAGTGGGTAACACGAACTTGAGTTACAATATCAACCCTCACTTTAATTTTAATCAGGTTCAGCCGGCAAGTTTCCGGACTTCTTGGTTTTTTTCCCCGGCCCAAGATGGCGGCCGTCAAAATGGCGTCGATTCAGATCTCATTCTGAAAGAACACGCTCTCGAAGTCCCGGTGCTGAAAGTCCAGAGTGTCCTCGTTAGTATACCGAGAGTTGTAGGAATACGTTTGTTCGTGTTGAGAAGGTAAACAGTTACTCAGTTTAGGGGACAGCGCGGTAATGTTCAGGTCGCTGTAGACTTGCTCCATGAGGTACTGCGTGGTGTTTCTCGGCGCCATCGCTCCCGACGGGAGCGCGTCTGAATGTTTCTGCTTCTCCTTCACCGACGCCAGACTGTGAGAACGACGTCCAGGCTTCCTCGACGACCTCCGTACAGCGGCTTCCACAACACCCGTCTTCCTTCTAAACCCGTTGGAGCGGCTCTCGCGCTGCTTTCTCCCTTCTGTTCCCATGTCGTCAATACACATACCGACGCGCGTACTAAAACAAGTACGTTATTTATAATAAGGAAATAACTTAAACAAAAGATAGTTTAGTTTTGCGGAATCAAAAACTAAACCGCTGACGAAGGAGAGAGATGTTCGCTTGGGCGTTCTCTCGACGTTTCTGTTGCGTTACACTTGCTGCATCACGCGTACAACGTTGAAATCAGGCGGAAGTGACGACAGGTCATCATCCAATCAGACGCCGCTTCTTCTTCTGTGGATTTATTGGCGGTGTTTGACGTGCATGTACTGTCACCTATGGTCCAGCCGTGTCGTAGTCTCCGAGTTAAAAACAAAACAGTATTGGCCTATAAAAATCTCATACAAATATACAATGTGGAGTGTATTATTCACAATATATATATTTTTAATTATTAACATAGCAAATAAACATTTAATTTACTTTGGAAAACTCCAACCTAATTACTCCAATTACTTAATTGGGCAACATTTTTGGTACGTCATGATTGTGAACCATCTTAAGAATAACTGTATAATTCTGCATAAACAGATTAAACAATTTAACAGAACAATCACGCTCATTTTCTAAACGCGTCTTTCACATTAGAAGAATTTTAATCTCTGTTTTGCAAAGATTACATATAACAAGGTGAGATTTATTATTTGATTCCGTAAGGCAGCGTTTTCGTGTTTGCACGCCCTTTTTTTTCTAACTTACCACGTGACATTGGAATTGAAGGACTTCAAGGTGAATCCTGCCGAAAGGTATGATTGTAGGCTACAGGTATCTCTATGATCCATCCATGCGGGACCATAGAGACAGCCAGATGGCACAAAATTCATGGATAGGTTTTTTTTTTTTTTTTTTTAAATAGTGATTTGGATTTGCTTTGTACATTCTGTTGAAAAAATAAAGCCAAAGCTGAAAGTGTTTTTGGGGAGTGCACCATGTTTTCATTCATCACTATCTTCACAAAAACACAGTGATTGAACCGCTTACTTTTCTCTTTATACAGAGAGACGTTTACATGGACGGGTGGCCATACAGAGCGAACATCCTGTAATAACTTCCTTTTGTCTCTATACATGTGATGCATGAACATGATCACCTGATTTTGTAAATGTGAGAAATGACATTTGCAGGAAGCTCCCACTTTTTGCTTATCTATACAGTAATGAAAAATGTTTACAAAATGAGCCTACAATAAATAATAAGTCTATTTAATGAAGGCAAAAGGTCCATGTTTAATAATCTTAATAAAAAAGGTCATATATATAGCTATCCTATCGTTTGTTGTAATGTGACCAATGACAATCTCAAGATTTACTGGGTTTTATGATTTATTTTTAATAATTACATATACACACTTATTATTGTTGCATGTGAGTATCTTATTTCACCTACAATATTTTACTCACATTTTAGAAATGTGAAGGATTTTTAGACAGAGTACCCCTGTTGGGAAAACACTGCCTTAACTTCAACAAAAAAGGCCACAGGTAATTGGTTTCCTCGTTATCGGAATCAGTCACCATCTCCCACTCCATCGTGGATAATGAGGAATAATCAATACTTCCGATAATACATGCAGTGATAACTTATTGTTTCCAAAAAAGTGTTAAGTCACGAACTTTTTCCTCTTGCTGCTCCCTTAACAGAGATGTTTACAATACAGTCAGACTGTTGAATTCAGAACATAGAGACTTATTGAATTATTTTATTTGAAAGTAAACGTAAACAGTGTAGTGTTGCGTATTAACAAAGTACAAGCTACATTCTCTGTGTCAGAAAATAAACTCTAACCTTAATTTATTACGGTATTATCATTTACCGGCCCCACACATCACGTAAACTGCAGTTGGTCACTTTACGTGTCCATCAGCCGGTCACGTCCTGTCCATCAGTGCATCAGAGTACAATAAGAGTGATCAGAATAAGAGTTACCCAGGCCTGAAGACTGGGAGCCTTTCGGCCTCGTGTCCTTCTGACCGCCACTGCTCAGAAAGTTCAGCTGAAAGCCATCAGCGATGGAGCAGCAGACCTGCAAAAGTCTCTCACAGCAGAACACAAACACAATATAGAGCATACACACACACCTTTGTGGAGCAGGTTTACCTGTGTGCACATGTGTCTGAGCAGGCGTGGGCGGGGCTTACACTCTGGTGCCGCAGAGCCACGAGCCTCCTGCTGCGCATGCGTGTCGCTGTGAGACAAGGAGAGCCAAGAGATGAACCCTTGTTTGTATATAATGCGTCAGCAAAAACAGACTTTTTGATTTTAAAAACCTTCAACATGGTTCTCAAAATGTTAGCAAAACACAGTAGTGGGTAACACGAACTTGAGTTACAATATCAACCCTCACTTTAATTTTAATCAGGTTCAGCCGGCAAGTTTCCGGACTTCTTGGTTTTTTTCCCCGGCCCAAGATGGCGGCCGTCAAAATGGCGTCGATTCAGATCTCATTCTGAAAGAACACGCTCTCGAAGTCCCGGTGCTGAAAGTCCAGAGTGTCCTCGTTAGTATACCGAGAGTTGTAGGAATACGTTTGTTCGTGTTGAGAAGGTAAACAGTTACTCTGTTTAGGGGACAGCGCGGTAATGTTCAGGTCGCTGTAGACTTGCTCCATGAGGTACTGCGTGGTGTTTCTCGGCGCCATCGCTCCCGACGGGAGCGCGTCTGAATGTTTCTGCTTCTCCTTCACCGACGCCAAGCTGTGAGAACGACGTCCAGGCTTCCTCGACGACCTCCGTACAGCGGCTTCCACAACACCCGTCTTCCTTCTAAACCCGTTGGAGCGGCTCTCGCGCTGCTTTCTCCCTTCTGTTCCCATGTCGTCAATACACATACCGACGCGCGTACTAAAACAAGTACGTTATTTATAATAAGGAAATAACTTAAACAAAAGAGTTTAGTTTTGCGGAATCAAAAACTAAACCGCTGACGAAGGAGAGAGATGTTCGCTTGGGCGTTTTCTCGACGTTTCTGTTTCGCTACACTTGCTGCATCACGCATACAACGTTGAAATCAGGCGGAAGTGACGACAGGTCATCATCCAATAAGACGCCGCTTCTTCTTACTCCAGTTCTAATTTTCTAAGTTCTAAAGTTCCAGTTCAGCAACGACAGGACAACATCACCCGCCTGTGACAGTAATGCCTCCCTTCCAGAACAACTTCTGTGCTCGGTTTGAGACACAGAATGACGTGGCAGTGAGGATCACCACATTCTACACAGGAACTATTGAGAGCATCTTGAGCAGCTGCATCACTGTCTGGTTCTGAAATTGCACCTCACTGGTTTCGCAAGACCCTGCAGCGGATAGTGAAGACAGCTGAGAAGATCATCGGGGTCTCTCTCTCCCCATCACAGACATTTACACCACATGCTGCATCCGCAAAGTCACCAGCATTGTGGATGACCCCACACACCCCTCACACACACTCTTCACCCTCCTGCCGTCTGGAAAAAGGTACCGAAGCATTTGGGCCCTCACAACCAGACTGTGTAACAGCTTCTTCCCCCAAGCTATCAGACTCCTCAATACTCAGAGACTGGACTGATGTATGCACACACACACACACCATGAACTGAACACCATCCAACTCCCATTGAAATATTTGCACATTCCTGCATTGACTCTGTTGCATTTTTTTGCTGCTACTGTATTATAAAAATATAGTATCCAATTTATTGTCACTATATACACTTTATATACACTTTACCTGGCTGTTACCACTATAACTGCTATGTTCATATTTGGTGTAAGCTAATTTGCTGAATACTCAGTCTTAGCATGTTATGTTTACATTTACACCATTTTAAAATTATATTGTTACTCCTTGGCACCTATCTTCTGCACTACCTATTATATCGGACACTTCCACACTAGAACTGTGTACTGTTCGGCGCTACACTGTCACTTACTGTGCATATTGTCCTGTTTTAGTAGTACTCTACTGTCCTGTGTTGTTAGCACACATTTGCACGTGCACTTTATGTAGAATGTTTGCAGATCTTATTTAGTTCTGTGTCTCATGTGGTTAGTGTGTTGTTTTATGTAGCACCATGGTCTTAGAGGAACGTTGTTTCGTTTCACTGTGTACTGTACCAGCTGTATATACAGTTCCTACAGTACACAGTGAAACGAAATGACATGACTGAAATGACAATAAAACCACTTGAACTAATAGCCCATGTACATGAAAGCAGTATTATTACCACAAGATCTGTCTATCGAACTAAATAAAAACTAAATTCCAATTAATAATAGATACATTGACCATTTCATGCATGGTGTCAACCCTCATGGACAGTCAATTTAAGGATATTTTCTTTTTATGTTTTAGGAAAATACAAGATGTAAATCACTTTCAAATCACTTGAGAGCATTACTGTAAGTTATGTAGCTCTCGAGACTGTTTTGTCATCCTCAATATTTTTTTCTACAAAAAATAATAATAATAATAATAATAATAATAAGGAACATGTTAAAAAAATTAAATTTTTTTTTTGGTTTTCATTATACTAATGTTTTGGGGAAGGTGTTTTTTTAATACCTCCTTGTGCCGTGTGTGCAGCAGTCCTAAACTGTGTAAATTTTTAAATGATATTTTCTTTTATATTTATATGTGTGTCTATATATATATATATATATATATATATATATATATATATATATATATATATATATATATATATATATATATATATATATAATTCTGTGTATGTGATTCTGCCCTGCGATGGATGGGCACCCTGCTCTGTGCCCGATGCTCCGTGGGTTAGGGTCCAGGTTCCCTGCGACAGTATGATAAACGGTACAGAAGATAGATGGATGGATATATGTTTTTCTGTCTCCAACATCACATATTTTAAAAAAAAATTGGATCTATCTATCTACCTATCTATCTATTAGGATCAATAAAGTTGCTATCTATCTATCTATCTATCTATCTATCTATCTATCATTTTAAATATAAAAATCATGAACTGTTGTTAAAAAAGCAAAATGTCAGTAACTATTTTTTGTAAATATATATATATATATATTACCCACAATTCTGTGTAACCGGAAGCGGTACGTCTCCTTTGGGGGGCGCTTGAAGCCAAGTGAACTCGCGCGTTTTGAAAAGGCGGGAGGGAGTGTCCGCCATTTTGTTCGAAGTCCCCTTCGTGTCGGACACTAGACCACTTCGCGCCGGCAGGAAACAACTTTTTGGGCATGGATCACGCATTTTATGTCGTGCAGTCGCCACCGGAAGATCCCACGATAAGCCCAGATTTCACGTATAAGAGTAAGTAGAAGGAAAATCGGCATATTCTTAGACGTATTCAACGTTTTGTATTTTTCCCTTTTATTATTGCGCGCGCGCGCTCGACGGCGGCCATGTTGACTAGCCAGCGAGTAGACTCCGGAGCAGCCTCGCGCACTAGCTTCATGGCGTCTGCGTAGCGGCGCGGTCTGGTGCACTTACACCCAGCAATTCATGGTTTATTTCATGTTTCTAATCAACCCATGCGAATATAAATACCCCGAAAGGAGAGGGTAGAACCGGCTGTAACCTCTTTAAGTCACCGCTGTTTTTTAAAAAAACTATACGTTAACGCCTGTGTAGTGATACAAACACTAATCACCGGGGCGTTGCTAAACAACACACTGTTATTGATCTTATTCAAACCCTGACAGGAATTACTACAATAAAATATTCCATAAGTGTAGAAGGTAATAAAAAAAAAATAACAACAACATGCTGTATTCAGGCTACGGCATAAAAAAAATGCACAATAAGTAATTAAACTGTACATTTGGGTATTAAATATGTTTACAGCTAAGAGTTGTTTGTTTGTTTGTTTGTTTATTACAATAATCAATTTTCTTCCATTTAGTGTATCTTATCCTTAAAATAATAAAATAATAATAATTATATAAGCGCTTTTCATCTCAAAGTGCTTTATGGAAAAGTTTTTTTTTTTTTTTAAATTAGATTAAATAAAATTATAGCAGATTTTCCATTTATTATAAAAATAAACATTCGTAGTAAATAATAATCTTATTTTACACAGCACTTTTCATATCGAGTCCCGAATGTCAAAGTGCTTTATGTATGTTTTAAAAAAAAAAGTAACAGAATAAAAGAATATACAATTTTTTTTATTATTATTTGTAAATTAATATTTTATCAATGTTTATGATTGGTAAAACAACCAGAATATCATTTTATTTTATACCTTGTGTGGCTGTAATTATTAGAATAATTTTTTTTATTACTGTTATTATTATTATTATTATTATTATTTAAATGTACTTTATAAATGTAGTTCATGGTTTGAAGTGAAACCAGTTGAATGTTATTAGTCACAGTAATACTCCTAATACTGCGATATACTCTAAAGGTTGGAAATGACTTTGAAAGTACATTAAACTCATCTGAAAAATAAGCGTTGATTTCAGGATGAGGTGTTTTTAAGATATTTACCGTGTTTATTTGTTTGTTTGTAACAAAACAACTGTGTGAAAGTTATAACTGTGATAATAACACAGAAGTGTAGTTCCGGGTTGCCAGATCTGTATAAGCTCAGTACTGTGCATTAACAATGTAAGTTTGCTTTAAAATTCTCTCCCTAAAACTAACATATATAAACTAATAAAATATACATGCAAGCGGTTTCAAAACACACACGTTCCCAAAAAGTTCATTTGTCCCATCGTAATAGTCTTGTATTAGAGGTCAGAGCTCTTAATCGTCAATCAGTAAACAGATATAGATAATCCTGTTTTTACGGTTTGAATAGTGGGTTAAAAAAAAAAAAAAAAAAAGCTAAACAAATTGAATTAAAGTTAATCTTGTGTATGCCGAGTGTTAAAGTGGTCAGCGATTGAAAAAATTGTCACTAATCGTTGATGAACGATGATGTGTGTCATTTTAGGAGGGAAAAACGTGTAGAAAGTTACACAAATCTGCGAATTTTACCTCAGAATTGACTTTTTACTTATCCTAAAAGTGATGGAAAAATAATCTGAATCATTTATTCATTGTTGTAGGTTATAAATATTAGCCAAAAAAAAAGAAAGGGAAAAAAAGAGAGCAAGGACAGCAGGATGTTTAAACAAGTTCCTCATGAACTATCATATGATCATGTGTTAGAAAGAAAGAAAAAACAGGATGTTATGAAAGCGTCTTGTACATTTGAAGCGTTTATAGTTTGTTACAGAATCTAAAATGGCAATTTTTTGTTTCAAATTATTAATGAAAAAAGCATAAATACTTCCACGTCTTCTTTCGATAACGAGGGATTGCGGCGACCAGCCTGGGGGAGCGACATGATCATCTGACATTGGACTTCTGCCTTTTTGTTTTTTATATATATATATATATATATATATATATATATAATATTTTATTATATTATAAATATAAATTATATTTTTTATAAATATATATTAAAAAAAAATTTATATAAAAAGAATATTTTTTTAATAAAGTTACAGATTGACAAAAATTATTTTTATTATTATTTTTTTTTTAAGGGGAAAATGGAGGAAACCGGTTGCCATGACAACCTCAATATAAAATGGTCTTGCACGTGAGAATGTCATCGAGTAAGATCGTCATCGAGTAAGCGCTTTTTAAAGCGAATGTGTTTATGATTATTAAAAGACCTTTATTTTGTTTCCCCGCAAGTGTCCGAAGCCGAGCTGGTGAAGTTTGTGAGGTTACGCGCCGCCAACGATGCCCTCTTCACTGGAAAGAGGAACACGTCGGTCATCGCTTGGAGGTAATAATAATAGTGTAGTTATAACCCATCATTGTTCTCACACGCACACATATCTAACTCGGGTGAGTAATAACAGAGGTATGGCTGTATTATAAGCTGTGTGTGTGCTTGTGTTTCAGGGCTATCTTAAAGGAGATGGGGATCCACAGGAAGATGTCGACCAGTCAGGCGAGAAAGAAGTGGGAAAATCTCAAAAAGAAATACAAGGTACGGTTTTACAATACCGCTCTAATCCAGTTTTATCCTAACCCAAGAAGTAATGGCGCTCTGTTGCTTCATATCATACACTGGATTTGTTTTTATAGCATTCTAAAATTTTGGATGAGCTCGAACTGTGTCGCTTTCGGGAAAATGAATCCGATATCGAACATTATCAGGGTTCGAATGTAGGAGTCGGATCAGATTGGATATATTTAGGCACAAAATTGCCGTAAAGCTTCTGATCAACAACAGTTACTAACCCTACGTTTATGATATAGACTTAAAACTATAACCCACGTTACGGTGTATAAACACGTCATCGACGATATCGTCAATATCACGGGATGGCAAATTCTTATCGCATGATGGGGATGATGTCACATGTGGCACTAGTTCTGTCTCTTGTGTCGTTTGTAGTTTGAGTCGTTTGTAGTGTAGACTGCTGCTGTTGTCTCTTGTGGGCGTGGGCATGGGAGTGGCCTGTCCAACGTATTTAGTTCCCGTGTCTACTCGAATTAGTCTAGCGTTAATCAGTAAAGCAAGCGAACTTTACTAGCTACGCACACTTACGTTGTGAGGCATCAACGACCGCTGCTAAAAGCGTTATTGTTCTTCGTGATGTTTCAGTACATATTTAATGAGAGATGAATCTACCGTTAGTGGTTCGAAGTCATGAGCGGGGAGTAAAACGTTTGCCTTTGACCGCAGTGTGAAAACCTTTCCTAAGTGGATGCTATTTTTGCAGAAATTAGTGCAAAAAAAAAGAGAAAACAAACTCCACAATATTCGGAGGCGCTTGCAATTTTGTGAAATTACCGTGGATTTTCCTGCGGGTTCGGCCCGAGACTCGTCGTCGTGAGTGAGAGAGAGCGAGCAAGCAAGCGCGTGCCGTTTAACGTGTTCCAGACGTGTTTTCTTCAGCGCAGAAATGCCATTTTTACTTTTATATCCTTATCTGTAAATGTTATAAATTCACGCCAGTGTTTCCATTTTACATAAAGACTCGTCCTGACGGCGAGCGAGTCTCCGTTCCATTTCACCGAACGAGCATGAGTCCACGCGTCAATCAGTCGGAGAGGAAGCGCGATAACTCTGACTGAAACATTCATTTTGATCAAATATGTTGTTCAATGCGATATTTATAAACTAAAGTAATTGTGTTTTTATAAGAGCAGTAACTAACGGGGTTATAACGTCATTGTATATAAATGTAAGAAGAGTAAAGTAACGTTACTGTGTTCAGATGATTGAATGTGTGTGTTACTGCAGAACATTCAGCCTCTTACCAGTTAACATTTAGTTTCTGCTTTTGTATAATCGACATGTATCCAAAATAATCGTTAGTCGCTGCCCTAGTTATATTCCATCTTCGTTAACGTACCAGTAATCGTAGACGTAAGTAATAAAGGTAACTGTAGTGTTAATAACTGGATAAATGGACGTGGTTTCTTTGGTGAACGTGTTAGTTAGTTTAGGTCTAAAGTCCTATAATGTAATTCTACCGATTACGTTATTACATGCGCTGCTGTCGTCCCTCTCCCAGGAAATGAAGAACCCTCCACCAGGCATCACGGTGAACCCGACCAACTGGCAGTGGTTCTCCCTGATGGAGGACGCCATGGAGGGCAGGCTGAACGACAGCGAGTCCATGGTGTCCACCATGTCGCTGGGCGAGGACAGCGACTACCGCCCCGACAAACCCAGGAGACGAGGCCGTGATTCGTTCCGCAGCGACATCGAGCTCCTGGTCGACGGAGAAGACACCGGGCTCTCGGGCGACACGGGGCGAGACCTGGGCAGCGACCGGGACGACATGGAGCACGAGAGGGCGATGCTCGATAGCGACCGGTCGGCTCTTGAAAGCGAGAGGATGGTGCTGGAGCGAGAGAAGATGGTCCTGGACAGGGAGAGAGCCGGGCTGGAGAGGGAGCTCGCCGCGCTGGACCGAGACAAAGCGTCTCTGGAGAGGGAGAAAGCCGCCGTGGAGCGGGACAGAGCCTCTGTGGAGCACGAGCGCGCTCAGCTGGAGAAGAAGAGGGCTGAGATGGACAGAGAGAGAGCAAAGATGGAGAGAGACAGAGCGGCACTGGAGAGACAGCGAGCAGGCATCGGAGGAGACGTAATCGACAATCAGGAGGGACCCGAGAAAGCGGCGGCGGCGGCGGAGGAGGAAATAGAGCTAGCGTCCATACAGAGGAGACAGAAATTCCTCGATTTATTCGAGAAGCTGATCGAGAACTTCTGAACGGAAGAATTCCTCTCATGGAGGAATTGTCTTCTTGTTTATTCTGAGTGTCATTTTTATTTTTATCGGGAAGATGCTGTATGATTCACCATGCTTGAAGTTTTTTTTTGTTTGTTTGTTTTTGTGGTATCCTACTGATGTGAACGGCCGAGACGCGCGCGTTCAGGGTCTGAGCTAGAGTTCTCCTCAGCTAGGCTGTCAATGAAAAACGTTAAGCCACCTCTGTTTTGGAGAGGTCATCCAAACAACTTTTATTCACTTGTGGTATTTCCATACAAAGCACATATGAATCAGGTTTAGCATCTCTCGCCCCCACACAGTACAACAGCTCTGACGGGGTCACTTGAAGGCTCTATACCCCCCTCCCCCTCCCCCGTGTGGACAAAACAAAACAAATTGTTTTTTGATTAATTATATACCAAATATTTGCAGTTCATGTGGAGAGAAAAAAAAATATCATGATTTACGTTTTTATATTACAATACAGACTTTACAACAGGAAATGTTTATGTTTATGCTTCTTTTATTGCATTAGATAATAAATTTTACCTTTTCAAAATTCAGTGAGCACCAGCTGTGACTGATTTTACGCTAACCAGAGTAAAAAAAAGAAACAATTATATGAATATTAACAATATATAATATTATTATTAATTATTATTATTATTATTATTAATTATTATTAATTATTCTTTCCTTTTTTCCCCCTTTTTTACAAAACACATTTAATTTGTCTGCTTATCATTACCAGTCCAAAATGGAAAACAAGTAAAATACATTAAAGGTTTGATTTATTTTTAAATAAGGAGTTTGCATATGCACTGTCCAATTTTATTTTTCTCCCGTCCCAAATTTTTGATTATTTTTTTTTTCTTCCAGATTTCATGGATCTGACTGTTCTTAAATATTCACCTACACATCATATTAATTTGTCATATTTAACATTTAAACATGTTAAATGATGTGTGTTTATTGCACGTGTGTGTGTGTGTGTGTGTGTGTGTGTGTGTGTGTGTGTGCACAGAAAACCTCTTGTACAAGACAGGCATTCATACACGTGTTTACTCCAGCCCAAAGTTAAAAAAAAAAAAAGTTGGAAACTTTTGTGTGTGTGTGTGTGTGTGTGTGTGTGTGTTTTAAATAAGGGCACCAACAGGAATACGTGGCAAACACACATAAGCCTGTGGAGTTCTGCTCAGATTGACGGGGTTGCCATCCAGGCGGATGTCCTCCAGCGCCCTCCGAATGTAGCTCAAGTCGTTCCGTTTGCAGAACGTGTCTTCATGTATCATCTGGATGTTGTTGTTCTGAGGAACAGATAAAATATTAATATCCGGGGTTTTTTTTCCATCTTTTGCCGCAACGTACTTTCACGTCTACGGCTTATGTCTCATAAAACGCTTACAACCGCAGCGCAGTTACAGATGGGGTTGACGAATCGTCTCTAACAGCAGCTACACATCTCAGCTTTATATTAATCCACGCGTGCGGTTATCCGTATGGTGAATTTTTCCTCTAAATAAGACGAGTTCATTTAACATTTTTGGAAGGAGTCTCCAGTGTCAGAGGAGTATGCCGGAGTTTGGCGGCCGCTTAGGGAACGACAGCAGCCGTTTACAGCTGCTACACGACGTTAGCTGTAACTATAAATGGATAAAAAAAAATTACAACGTGTCCTTCTTTAATCTAAATGTAATTGCTGTGGTACAAGAGGAATAAAACCGTTACGGCCATGCTGTTATTCGGATAATACCCACTTCGGGGTGGACCGGTAGCCCCCGCTTCATGTCACCTCACCCGTTTGCTGATAATTTTCCTATAACAGCACGACCCCCGTTACTTAAACAATTAAACAATGTGAATGCTTTACTTTTCACATCCATTTAGAAACCTTCACAAGACTCCGGCCGTATCCCAGGAGGCCACATTTTACTGTAGCGCATCGTTCAACTCGCAACTTGCATGTTATATTTTATGAAATAACCGTCGTGCATCTCGAACCGTCTTGATTTAAAAGACACTTCAAACAGCTCAAACTTTTCTGCTTTTTAACTGTAAACTAAATTCCACATAAATATATATTTCGACTTTTCCAACATCGAGCTCAGTACGTAAACGTGTACGGAAATATCCTGGCTATTTTACGTGTCAGAACCATAGAGCTTCGTTCCTGAACTTTCCACATTAGGAATAAATCTATTCAATTCAACTCAACAACTCAAACCTGCTAACAGCTATAAGAACTCTGTAATAAATGTAATTATAATTAAAATTGTTTATCTGAATTTTTTTTTTTAAAATCAAGGACCACACTTGGAGAATGTGTTTTGGGCCATTCTTATCCCCCCCCACCCCCCACCCCCCCGTTTAAATAAACGATTGAAATGATATTAATATAATATTAATAATTTTCTTTAGTGTGGATTGTGTAGTGTCTGCCAGTGAACTCTGAGGATTCAAATCAAGTGTGCGACTTTTAAAGAAGACTTAGATGTAACAAAAATCGAAATCAGATTTAAATCCAAGCGTAAATCTACATTTACCCCTTATGTAGATGTAGACAATACGATATGGCAAAAAATATATATATATAGTCCACTTAGTCTGATTTTAAAGACAATAGGAAGGACCACAATCACACCTGGCTTAAAAATATTTTAAATGAACACTTTCGCATGGAGTGTCCACATGGGGGCAGTAGTGAGGTGGGAGTGCAGGTACCTGTAGGTGCAGAGAGCGGAGACTATCAGGCAGAGGAACAGGGATGTGATCGATGCCGTTGTCCGTCAGGTAGAGGTAAAGTAGTCCTGTCATGTCCTACGATGCAGAAACAGCATGTTTACAGACAGATCATCCCACACATACATCTATCCTGTGCTTTCCCATCCAATACCAAGACTAGTATCACGGAACAGTGCCAATATTTTGATGAGTTTTTCTCGTGCTATCGTTAATATCAAGGTTTATATGTGAAGTAACTCGTGTGAGAAATTTGGTTCAAGAATTACGCCATATACAGTACATCACATAAGGAATGAAACGTCCCGGAAATGCTAGTTTCTGAAACGTTAGTTAGTTCCTGTTATAAACAGTTGTTTCCTCATGAGACTCTCTTTTTTCTTTCTTAAAGTTAATACGAATTAAAAAAAATAAAATAAATCTTATTAACTTGTCATCCATGCATCCGTTTTCCATACCGCTTATCCTACACAAGGTCACAGGGAGCCTGGAGCCCATCCCAGGGAACTTGGGGAACGAGGCACACTGTAAAACCGGATAAGTTCATTTAACTCCAAAAATTTGAGGAAACTAATTACCTCAAATTTTTTAAGTTGATAAGTCAATTTCTTTAAGCCAAATACACTTAAATATAACATAAATTTAACTCAAACAATTAAAATACATTTTTGTTATATTTAAGTGTATTTGGCTTAAAGAAATTGATTCATCAACTTGAGGTAATTAGTTTCCTCAAATTTTTGGAGTTAAATGAACTTATCCGGTTTTACAGTGTAGGAAACCACCTGGATGGAGTGCACAAGGCACAATCTCACACACTATGGACAATTTGGAAATGTCAATGCCTTCTACACATGTTTTTAGACTGGGGAGGAAACTGGAGTGCCCAGAGGAAAGCCCTGGATCACGGAGAGAACATGCAAACCTTGCCAATGCAGAGCGGAGGTGGGATTTGAATCTGTAACCCCGGAGGCGCAAGGCAAGTGTGCTAACCACTAAGCCCCCCATTGTGCCCCCCATACAAATCATCTTTCTAAGAAGCGTAAACGTCTCTCTCCTGAAGACTTTCCCACACTGGAAAACTTACAAGCTGGGGCTCATACCGGAGACTGGAGTCTGACGAATATACATTTAATTTAAATACAATTATTATTCGTCTTAGTTTATATGGATGGTCTGTCAAACAAGTTTCTGTGTTACTATAAGTTGTTTCTATAGAAACAATAACTTGTTAGACTAGTAAGCACTACCTAAGAAACGATCAAAAGTAAGCATTACTTGAACCTGCACCCATAACCTGCTCGTACAGTATCATGATTTTTTTTTTTTCCCCTTCCCTCTTACCTTGAAGGCTTCGTTCTGGATACCGGTTCTGCCCAGGCGGTTGTGACTGGCATCAACAAGGGTCATGGTGACTGGCAGCGCTGGGAGTTGAGCCACACTGTTTTCACGTATTACCAGTTCCTCTAAAGCGGGTAGGCCGAAGAAAGCGCCGTCTTCGATAATCGAGATGGCGTTACTTGTCAGATCGATCCGCTTCAGTTTGTCTTTATGATGCAAAGCAAAAAAACACAACATTTAGAGAGAAGTCAAGAGAGAATTCAACTAATAGTGAAGCATATTTCATATAAAGCTGTATAAATCAGAGGATTGTGGACAATTGTGGACTCATACAGTCATATTGTCATATTGCCCAGCTCTACTCAATAGTGCTGCAATAAATTATATTTAGTTTGCGATAACATTTCCCATAATTGCAAAAAAAAAAAAAAAATGTAATAAAAATATTCGAGTAAACATACTCATGTTAGCGAAGTCTGATTTGTTGATCTTAGTGATCCTGTTGAAGCGGGCGTAGAAGTGAGTGGTATCTTTGGAAAGAGGGGGCACGTTCACCAACTTCACATCTTCACAGTACACAGATCCTACCAGGCAGGTACACAGCAGGCAGGTGGGCAGACCTGGCCACCAAACCAGTAGATGGTGTCCACAAAAAACAAAACAAAAAAAGAAACAAAGACATAAATACGAATCAAATAATGCAACCGAAGAAGCAATTAACCTATAGAAGTGTTTCCAGAGTTGGTCCTCGGTAACCCTGGATTGTCCATGTTTTTGCTGTCTTCAATACAAGTGCAATATACCTTAACCAAACAATCAAGAACACTGAAGCCCTGGTAAGCATTGCAGTGTTGGGAGCTGGGGAAAAGTAAACAGCAGCCCAAGTGGGGATCTTAGAGGGCGAATTTCAAAAAGAATTTGCCCTAAACTAGCATTCTGACATTTAAAATTTGACAATGCTAACAAGAAATAAAAGCTAGTTTGGGCCACATGTTGTAATTTTCATGATGTGTTCTGGCCCCTATATTTTAAACATTTAAACACATGATTTATGCATACATTCATTCACGGAGGTGTTTACAAGAAAGACAACAAACAGTGATGCGCATATATAATACCTGGTTTACTAATCCGTAGTTGTTTTACAGAGTTATGACTTTTTTAATATGGGCTAACCTCACAAATAACAGGTCTGAGATTATGGACTGTTTCAAAGAGCTGTTCCAATTAATACATGTAAACAGTGTAGAATTTCAATCAGAGGACATAATGTGTTATAATGAAAGTGTACAAACCTTACCGATCGTAGTGTGCATATCTCTTAGTGGAATATTCTTTTATTTTTGATCAATTCTGTACGGTTGTTGCAATTCACAATATTCATGTTGGTTGACCTTAAATGCACAATAAACAGGTAGGACACTAACCTTCATGGACTTCAATTTCATTGTCATCAACATCAGGGTCAGGTAGCCCTGAACCCATTGTACTCCCAGCCCCCTCCTGGGGTAGGGTCTGGGTGGTGGGAAACAGCTCCTCCTCTTGTTACACACAACGTTATGATGTTAGGAGAAGGATTAGCACAGAGTTTAACAAAGAGATAAAGTGAGCAGTGAAGTTCATGAATGGAACACAAATAACACACATTTAACCCATCACAGCCAGTTAAATGAAGCACAAAGGATTGTGAGAAGAGGAAAATATCATGTATCAGTAGATATGCTGTATAGTAAATGTGTTAGCGTTACTTAATGAAACAAGGATATTATTTTAATGGTTAAAATGATCCATTGTATGCCTGTTGGGCTGCCTATGACTCCATGGCTCTTTTTCAGGCTGTTGTGCTACCAAGTTGCAAATATTAACAGCATGATCTCTACGGGGCAAGTGAAGTACTAACCTTCCAGTAGAGTAGGGATGATTGTTACAAATTCCTCAGGAACCTCAGATTCCTCAGGAGGCCCTGAAGTCACATGCTCCTCAGGGAGTAGAGGTGGCTCTAGTACCCCTGATTCCCCAGAAACGGGCTCCTTAAAAGCTTCTTCGGGGCCAGTGCTAACTGTAACGTAGATCTCCTCCTCTTGGTAAAGACAAGGCGATGCAGTAAGAGATCAATTAAAGCCCCATAACACAAGAAGAGGCCTGACAGTATGATAATCACTTGAGCAGTAACAATTAATAAGAAGTTAAATATCAGAATAGAAACCATTCACCTGGCCAGCTAGACAACTAGGCAACAAATAGTGTAAAAACCCATCACATTCTACACTATAGAGTACACAGTTTTTAGGTGTACAGAATGCAGTTTCCACTACAGTCAATAGTACTGACCTCCAACAGGAAGCAATGTTATTTCTCCAGATGGAACCCCAGAGGGTCCAGAGCCAAAGTCCCCAGAATCTCCAGAAATATGTTCCTCAGAATCTCCAGAAATAAGATCCCCAGAGGGTCCAGAGCTAAAGTCCCCAGAATCTCCAGAAATATGTTCATCAGAATCTCCAGGAATAAGGTCCCCAGAGGGTCCAGAGCTAAAGTCCCCAGAATCTCCAGAAATATGTTCCTCAGGATCTCCAGAAATAAGGTCCCCAGAGGGTCCAGAGCCAAAGTCCCCAGAATCTCCAGAAAAAAGGTTCCCAGAGGCTCCAGAAACAAAGTCTCCAGATACTCTGGAAACAACGTCTCCAGATACTCCGGAAACAAAGTCTCCAGATACTCCGGAAACAAAGTCTCCAGATACTCTGGAAACAACGTCTCCAGATACTCCGGATACAGAGTCTCCAGATACTCCGGAAACAAAGTCTCCGGACATTCCAAAAACATAGTCTCCAGAGACCCCAGAAACAAAGTCTCCAGATGCACCAGAGACAAAGTCCCCAGATACTCCAGAGACAGAACCACTAGATACTCCAGAAACAAGGTCTCCAGATACTCCAGAGACAGAACCACTAGATACTCCAGAAACAAAGTCATCAGATACTCCTGAAACAAGGTCTCCAGATACTCCTAAAACAAGATCTCCAGAGACTGCTGAACCAAGGTCTACAGAGCCTTCAGAACTAATATTTCCAGAGCTTACATCTGCAGAGCCTCCAGAACCCAAGCCCCCAGAACCTCCAGATCCCAGAGGCTCCCCAGAATGGTATTCTCTAGCATCAGGAATCTTTCCAGAAATCCCTGATGCTCCACTATCCCCAGAACCTCCAGAACGCAGACGCAGACGCAGCTCTTCCTCTTGTTAGAGACAAGATTAGGTGTTAAGAGACTGATTAGAACTGCATGATGACAATGATTAAGTTTAGACAGTTAGAGATGATGGGAGCAATGGTTTAGGTGATGCATTGTAAGAAATTGGGGTTAAGGAATTATATATATATATATATAAAAAAACATTTAACTAATCAAAATGCTAGTTAAATGGATATTAAGCAATTTTTATGATGGTGAGTACTGGTAAGACAGTGTTGTGTGTGTGTGTGTGTGTGTGTGTGTGTGTGTGGGTGAATGGGTTGGTGTAATACAGACCTCCCGGAGTGTCTGGTCCCAACAAAACCCCTGGTACTCCAGAGCCTGATGGGATGAGCGAAGGTGTTATAGGTAATTCTTCCTCATGCCCACTTTCTTTTTCTGGTTCCCATTTTGGTTCCTCTTCCTCTCCCTCTAGTGAGGCTTCAGTTTCGGGATCATTGTCCTCATCTGGGGCCACAGGGCTAATCTCTATCTGCAAGAAAAGAAAGGTAAATCCATCCATCTATCCACCCATTTTCCATGCCGCTTATCTTAGGGTTGCGGGGGAGCCTGGAGCCTATCCCAAGAAAGTCGGGGCACAAGTCAGGGGACACCCTGGACGGGGTGCACAAGGCACAATCTCTTTGATTCGGTTCTCCAACCCATCACAGGGCACAATCACACGCACATTCACACACCCATTGACACATTACGGACAAGTTGGAAATGCCAGTCATCCTTCAGCGCATGTCTTTGGACTGGGCAAGGAAACCGGAGTGCCTGGTTGCTCATGATTATTTCTCCCTGTTGAGTCCACATGTCAAGCTGTCTGAAAACTAGCAGGGCAATGGCTACATTTTGCTAGCACGTTGTAAAGTTTTTTTTTCCTTCAGGCATAAGTATACACATCTTTGGCTCTGAGTGGCTAACGAGCCATGTCTGTCTATGCTACCTGGAAGAATACCTCCTGTGTATCCATTATTGGCATTGAACATATCAGAGAAGCAATCGCCAGTTCTGTCATCTCTTAGCTTACTGTGCAGTGATTCCGATGTTGGTACAACACTTCAGGCTGGCATATTTAGACCCTGATCCTGAGTTGAATCTATCCCAAGTGCTACACTCAGTATACTGCCCAAGCACCCAATGCAGGTGCACTGATGCCATTCTGATGAGATATCACATATGGCTTTAAAATGCTTCAGCCATTTTGATGCTTCCATTGGAAAGATCGTTCCAATCTGCATCTATCGATCCCTCTCTAAGGGACCTGATTGAAATCTCAGTCCTAGCAGTTTGAGACCTAGTCTATAAATCCATAATGAACTTTTTCACACTAACTGTTGTTACCCAGATGAGGATGGGTTCCCTTCTGAGTCGGGTTCCTCTCAAGGTTTCTTCCTCTTAAAACATCTTAGAGAGTTTTTCCTTGCCACCGTCGCCACTCAGTGGCTTGCTCAGTTGGGATAAATTCGCACCTTTAATATCTGTACACCATGTTGATATTTCTGTAAAGCTGCTTTGAGACAATGTCTATTGTAAAAAGCGCTATACAAATAAAATTGAATTGAATTGAAAAATTTAATAGTCCAGGTTGTAGGGTGGGGCTCTGCCAATCTGGTTTATGGATAGCACAGTCTGGGGACTTCTACATCAACTCTGTGTATAGTATATACACCCAAATGAAATTGCATCATAGCCAATCCCATTGCCGATCAATAAATGTGTTGAGATTAGGTTTTGCATCATCATTTGGTCAAAATTAAAGGCAAAGGACATTTCACTTTGGTGAACATCTTCTGTCATCGCACCTTATAGCAATGCAGTTCCCAAGCTATGATTCATTTATTTTACAAATTATGACAACAGATTTTTTACAAAAATTTTTTTTGTTGTTGAAAACTTTACACTTTAACACGCCACATTTAAATTAAGAATCTACTTGCTATTTGAAGCTTTTTCCACTGTATTGACACAGTACACTAGTGTAAGAATGGAGCATCTGTCTTCCTCCGTTAGTTCCTTGACAACCTTGAGTGACTCAGTGGAACAACAGAGGTCAAGAAACTGTGCATGAAAAAATATGCCAAAACATGAAGTGCTAATTATAAATCTGGAAATTAAATAAGTCATCTAGACTTGTGGTCACAGAAATTTCATAACGTCCATAAGGGCTCATTTGCTCAAAATGTCTGGGAACCTATGCTATAGCAAGTGATTTGAATGTCATCAAACTTAACTTAGGAAAATTTCTTTAGTCTAAATATCACTAAAATCTCTGTTCGTACAGTACAATCTCATATGTCATTTATTAAATGGTCATATTTGACACTGAGTATTGTTTACATTATGAAAACCACGGCCAATATAACCAGTGTTGTATAGTATTCAAGTAGAATGTCATATCACAGCCAAGCCACAAGCCAATGCTCCCTGTTTTTCACGAGCTACCCAGGGATGCCGGAGACCCGGAGAATCACCCAATTCATGGAGCTGTTAACCCGGGAGAGCTCTACTCTGGGCCACGGCTGAATGGGAGCAGAGAAGCAGCACCATCACGTCCTTGGAACAGTTGACAGATTGATTTCGGCTGGTTTTCGATCACTCTCCGGATAACAAGGAGACAGGGGAGGAACTGCTAACCATAAAGCAAGGTGCACGCTGTGTTGCAGATTATGCCCTAGAATTTCGCACTATCACTGCCAGGAGTGGATGGAACGAGCCAGCTCTCAAGACTATGTTTCGCCATGGATTGAACCCAGATGTAATGACAGAGCTGGCCTGTCGTGATGACCAACTCACCCTCAACTCACTCATTAACTTGGCTATCCGCCTAGAGCGCCTGCTACAGAGCCGCCGCACAGTACGCAGTGATGCTGCAATTGCGGTGCAAGGCATCCCCACTGAACCCATGCAGCTGGGGCGTGCGCGGCTCAATGCGGAGGAGAGAGAGAGACGGCGTCGCGAGTTTCGTTGCTTCTATTGTGGTGAGGAGAGATACCTCATCAGACAGTGCCCCCTCAAGCAGCACTGCGACCTAGGAGATAGCGAGATGGCTAAACCACATCAGACAGGGGTGAGTTCGGGTCCCTCAACCCCGATCGTATCTCAACCTACATTTGTGCGACCTGTCATAGTGGAACACTCAGGCTGATTGACGCTGATTGACTCAGGAGAGGCGGGGAACTTCATCAATCAGAACACAGTACAGCAGTACAACATACCCGTTCATCCACTAATCCAGCCACGTAAGATCCAGGCCATTGATGGGGCCCCTATTGGGAAGGGGGCTGTCTCCCATTGTACAGATCCACTCACCCTCCAGACCAGCGCACTCCATCAGGAGAGCGTAGTGTTTTAAATCACCATCTCATTTCTGGGGTACATCATCAGTCCTGAGGGGGTCACCATGGACCAAGGTAAAGTGCAGGCAGTGGTAGAATGGCCTACTCCATTAACTGTGAAGGAGCTACAGAGATTCCTGGGGACCTCAATTCATGTCCAGGGTATGATCCAGCTTCATGGAGAAGATGGGGATTGTTATCAACCTCACATCTGGCTACCACCCACAAGCCAATGGCCAAATGGAATGAGTGAACCAGGAGATTGGCTCGTTCCTTAGGATATTCTGTGCCTCAAGCCCCGAGGACTGGAGCAGATTCCTCCCCTGGGCCGACTACGCACAGAATTCTCTGCGTCACTCAGCCACAGGGCTCATACCATTCCAATGTGTGCTAGGCTACCAGCCTCTACTGTTCCCCTGGAATGCGAACCCCACCGAATCACCAGCAGTTGACCAGTGGTTCCAGAGTAGTGAGCAGATTTGGGCCAGCGCACACCAGTGCCTTGTCCAAGTGGCACGCACCTACAAGCTCAAGGCTGACCATCACCGCAGCGAGCACCCACAGTACCAGCCTGGTGATAGGGTCTGGTTGTCCACCAAAGACTTAAGACAGCTGCATGGCTGCAAGAAACTTACCCCATGGTCCACAGGGCCATTCAAGCTCGTCAAGCAGATCAATGAGGTCATCTACCATTTGGAACTACCTCGACACAGTCGCATAGCTCCCTCCTTTCATGTGTCATGACTCAAGCCCATCATCACGGGACCTCTAGCCATGGATGTGCCTTTCGAAACCCCTCCTGTCCCACTCGAGATCGATGAGCAACCCGCCTACTTCATCAAAAATATCCTAAATTTGCAGCGCAGCAGGGGTAAGCTGGAGTATCTGGTTGATTGGGAGGGATAGGGGCCAGAGGAACAGTGCTGGGTGCCGGCGCAAGACATCCTGGACCCGCAGCTATGTAAAGACTTCAACGCAACACACCCTGAACATCCAGGACCCCGACCCCGGGATAGACACAGAAAGGACTCTGCTCCCGGAGTGAGCCCTTCGGGAGAGGGCTCTGTCATATCACAGCCAAGCCACAACTCAGTTTCCCAGGAGGCACCGCTGACTACAAACATGGCCGCTAGGAACTACACTTCCCACACACGCATGCGCTCGCCTTCCCCGGAGTTCTAATCGCACACACCTGCATCCAATCACACACACACTCTCACCACAGCACTTAAGAGATTTTGGAAGCAAACAGACCTTGCAAAGTAATACGTTCAGTAGACTTGCTCTCTGCTGTTTTGCCAAACCGTATTCTTGTAAGTTTTGCTTAAATGTTTTGACCAGTGTTTACGTCCCTTACCTCGATTTCTGCCTAGCCTCATTTTGTTTGTTTGCCTGATCGCCTGACCCTTGCCTGTTTTCACGACTACGAACTTTGTCTCACCTATTGGATTATTCTGCCTTGATTCTGTCACCCGCAACTGCTTCCGTCTCCACCCACGGTACGTGACACAGAAACCCTTAATTAAAGTACTTTATTTTATGGATACTTGTTAATTGGTATTGTATATTTTTAAAGTAGAAATACTTAATTCGAATAATAAGATTACTTTAATCGAGTATAACCGTTTCTATGCTTTAACTTTGACTTACAAAGAGCCGAGTCAGAGACCCGAATCAAAGAGTCGACTCGCTTGCAAACGACACATCACTCTTTAATGCTTTGACTGACTGTATTAAAAAACGTACATAAAATGGTTACAACTATTAATTGGTCTTTTTTTAAAAAGAAAAAAAAAAAGAAAAGAAAAAGAACTGTAATAAAAATTTACATTCCGTTGAGGAAACTGCCAGTCTATATTTGAAAAATTAACCGTTAACTAGCTAGTTTTCCAACAACAGTTAGCTAATGTCTGCTAACTAGCTGCTTGATGCTAACCAACACTGAATATTGCTTTGAAATAAAGCAACAATGACAGTTTACTCATAAACATTAGTCTCTTGTCATTAGAAAAAGTAAAGAAAAATGATTCAAACACACATGAATATACTACTAAATTAAGCAGCTGCTAGTGGCTTTACCTCTGAAATAGATTAGCTTAATTAGCATGATTATTAGCATTATGTCATTTTCTCTCATTTTGATGCCTAGGTATGTTATATCAGATACTTTAAACCTTCTGTTAAGTCATTTTCTTGTTGATTTCTTTAACTTTCCTTGGGACTGTCTTTCATTTACTCATGTATACTCAAATTTTTATGCTAGCAGTTCTCGAAATGAGGGCCATGGCCAATATGTCTGAGAATGGTGTCTGTATCTCAATTAAGTCAGTTTTAAGTTTGCTAGGTTATTAAATCTGGTCTAAAATAAAATTGAAAAAAAGTGGCATGTGTTTAAAATAAATCGTAGACATTATTATTATACGCTACAGGAGGAAGGAGTCTTCAGTGTCAGTACTTTGTAACAGTCAGTTTTCTACCACAGGAAAGTCTTCAGGACAGGGGAGTTTACACTTTCCAGTTTCTCTGCTACGTGACACTTTCTTTTTGTCTTTATTAACTTCAAGAGAGAAACAGGTGAGGAAACGACTGTTTTTAGCTGCTGTAACATAAGTAAGAACAGGAACTAACTTGTTTTGTGGACGTTCCACAACATTAAACATAACTAAAATCTAGACATGGATAAAAGCTATAATCTGTCGTTGTTTAATAAGCAAATATTGTACTTGCTTTCAAAGCGGAATAAAACACTTTAATAAACACTTAATCACTGTTGGGGTGGTAACTGAACCTTCGCTTTATATCACTCCATAGTTTTGCTAATGACATGTCAATTTCTCAGCGGTTTAGCTTCCGTATATCTTACTGATCCCATCTTGAGCACTTTGTTCAGCTGAGGCAGGTTTATTGTCAGTACCATGGGTTAATTGTACCTCATCCACCGCGAGACACCTTTATGTCTCCTCTAGTATTTCAGAGGTTATTAGAATCGCAGGTTCTTTGAATGTTTTTTTTTTAATGATTTAAATCCAGGTTACAATCCTACTTCAAATGGGTTTATCTGTGACTGTGATAAACATATCGAGATTTTAACACGTTTAGATTGTTTTACTAATTTGATCTTCTCTTTAAAATGGATATTTTCTGTGATTTTTATGTTTAGCTTTAATTAAACATTTAGATTAATTTTTTTTAGCTGTCTGTTTATTTATTTATTTATTTATATTCCTCTGTCCTCATCTTATTTAAAAAATAAAATAAAACAATAATAACAATAATAATAATTATATATATATATATATATATATATATATATATATATATAATATATATATATATATATATATATATATATATATATAAAGCGCTTTGACATGTTGAGTATAATTATTGTATATGTATATATTGTATTGGACCTCAATTCCACATGGACATTCTCGCTGTGGTTGCTGGGACTACGGTTGCTGCGATGGCCTTGGGACTGCAATTACTACATGCAGTTTTACACTCAGGTCTCCTTTAGTGAACAGTGGACTAGTTCAACAAAAAGACTTCATATACAAACCATAATGAACTTTCTTTTACTTTCACACTATCCGTCGTTACCCGGATGAGGACGGGTTCCCTTCTGAGTCCGGTTCCTCTCAAGGTTTCTTCCTCATATTTTTCCTCGACACCGTCGCCACCTTTTTGCTCAATAGGGATAAATTCACACACTTAAAATCTGTATCCTGTGTTTATATATTTCTGTAAAGCTGCTTTGAGACAATCTCCATTGTTAAACGCGCTATACAAATAAAACTGAATGGAATTGAATTCAATTAAATGAAAGAGATTGTATTTCCATGAAAGAGAGAGTGCTATATAAATGATTGTATTTGTATAAAGAGATTTCCATGGAAGGTATGGACTTTGTTTGTTTGAGTTCCTTCCTGCTAGGTTTGCTCAGGAATCCCTAAGACATCAAGACTCCTTAAACATCTGAAAAGGCTGCCTGTCTCAACAAGTAAGAAGAACTCAACAAGAGACACATTCACACGCCTAATGGTCACTGAAACTGCACAGGGAGGACCATTATCTCAGCTATCAGACCATCCATACTTTTAAAGTGGCACACCGTCTCACACCCAGTAATGTTAATGAGCTTTAGATGTGAGGCGTAACGGCTGGACTGGTCACGCTCTTGGCTCGTACTACACGTAAATGATTAAAAAAAAAGTTCACTAAATAAAATGTATACAGAAATCAGAAGAATGCATACATGATCTAGGAAATGGGATCCAGTTCAGGGTTCTAAGCCTCCGTTCTGTCTGCAGTTACACCACACACCAGAATGTGGCGCCATGAAACCACCTTCTGCAGCGTACGTCCATCTCACACATGCTCGAAAAGCCGATTCTATCATCGACATGTGAATGGTCCTTGTGGAACCAAGACATACATGGAGGCAGAAAAATCCTTACTTCATGAAGCACAGTGCTTCGTTTGCACAGAGTAATAAGAAACAGTTCGGGCATTTCTCAACGATAAAATGGTGAAGCCATCACAAGATACTAAAACTACCATGCTCGTTCTGAGTGATTAGCATGGCTTATAAGAAGATCATAACTCGAGCCTACATAAATTCCACTGCTAAAGGTTTAGCGAGTGTTTAATATGTATACTATAACTGGAGTTTCAGTGTAATGACACCGAAAGCTTTCGAGAGACAACAAGGCCTGACTCTGTGTTAGCTTTAAATCTACTCCACCTCCTGACCATCAGCCCCCCACCTCCCCCTCCCAGTGCAAACACACATGTCTGTGGGGAGACGAGAAGCAACCCCCCCCCCCCAAAAAAAAACCCCAAACAAACAAAATAACAAACAAAACGTAGGCTAAAATAAACCAGAGAACCAACACATTACAGCCAAAATATACACAGATGCTAAATCATTATATATAATATAGTCTAATATAAATCCTCATACGCAGCTAGGAAGTGAAATAATCCGAGTTCACAGAACACAAGACTGTTAAGAGCAAAACAATGCAGTATGAGTCACACATTTCTCAGTGTTTAAAAAAAAAACCACACAAAAAACATATTAATTCCACAAGCTAGCAATAAAACTAGCCAACTTTATTATGTCTACTTAGGGGCAGGATTGAACCCCCAACCCCAGAGGTGCGAGACAAACATGTCAAAGGTTTTCGAATCCTGTTGGTTCTTTAAGTTCTTAAATACATTGAGTTAGATATCTGATGGAACGATTGTTTCATTCTTCTCTTTATTTAGTCATCAATAGCAGGTAAACTCTGGTCAAACAATACAGCCAATAGTACAAATAGTTACAAATAGTAATGAATGAAAAAGTCTGACCAGTATTATTTTGCGCAAAACATATTTAGTTCGGAATTATTTCTGACCCTCTACCTTGAGAGCTATGATGAAATTCTACCTTTATTATTGCAACCAAAGGCCACAGAATCATGTCAGAGTCTAGCGTGAATACACTCACTGTCCACATTAACTGGACTTGAAACCTGTACACCTGCTTATCCAATCAGAACAAAGTAAAAAATAAAGTGGAATTACGTGGCGAACACAGACGAGCGGAGTGATACACACAGTGAAACATCTCAGTGAGGTTATAGGAAACATAAGCACTCTTGGAAAGCCGCTCGACCAATCAAATTACTGGACCAGAATGAACTGTTGTATAACAATATATATAGTGCATCTTAGTATTTTTATTTATTTATTTATTTATTTTAAATGTTCTGTTGATTATTTTTAAGTAAGTTTGACCTAGACCACTCTGGGACTGGTAGAAAGCAATATCAATCTCTAGTCTTTCAGGTTATCATCCTTACAGTTTCTGTAAGCACTTAAATCTTCAGTCTGTACCATTTGTAAGTAACTCTGGATAGACCAAGGAGAGGATGTGGCAAAGTATACATGCACTTCTATGTGTTTTGTAGCTGCATGTTTTACTCTGGAGCAGAAACCCTCCATTTATTGCTAAGAAAAACACGTTACACACAAAACCTGCCAAGGTTTCAGAAGAGTTACCAATGAGATAAAGCAGAGCCACATATGAGCAAATGAATGCATGTAATGTGATGCTAGCCTCCTAACCTCTCTCCCTCTCTCTCTCTCTCTCTCTCTCTCTCTCTCTCTCTCCCTCTCTCTCTTTACTGCATTTTCATCAGGGCAGGAAACTGAAACAAGGATATCTCATGTCATAACAATTCAAAGTGTGTTGAAATGGATCTTCAACCCATACTACTATCTACTATACTATTCTACTATATCACTCACATCCTGATCAGGCTATGGCTCCTCCCATCTTTGAGATTTTTAAATCCTGTCCTCCAGGCAAAATTCTCTCAATTCATTTTTTATTCATAGTTGCCTGGCAGACTAGAATTCAGTTTTATTCGTATAGCGCTTTTGACAAGGGACATTGTCTCAAAGCAGCTTTACAGAAATATATAAACACAGGATACAGATTTTAATTTATCCCTATTGAGGTGGTGAGGGAAAAACTCCCTAAGATGATACGAGGCAGAAACCTTGAGAGGAACCAGACTCAGAAGGGAACCCGTCCTCATCTGGGTAAACGGATAGTGTGAAAGTGAAAGAAAGTTCATTATGGTGTTTATATGAAGTCTGTTTGTTGAACTAGTCCACTGTTCACTAAAGGAGACCTGAGTGTAAAACTGCATGTGGTAATCGCAGTCCCAAGGACATCGCTGCAACCGTCGTCCCAGCGACCACAGCGAGAATGTCCATGTGGAATTTACGTCCAAAACCATTTCCATGGTACTTCAAGCGGCACCATCTTCAGCAATCTCCAGGTTGTAGCCTCCAGATGATGAGAGCTCCATCAAGAGATAGGGCAGGTTTAACAATGTTACACCTATTAAGGTGTAAGTATTGGACCATTTGCATCACTGCATCGATTTAAAATGAATCAAGGCACCAATTGTGAGTCGATTATCACCAGTTATAGTTGTTTATTATTGGAAATAGACAGACAGCTGATGTATAAACTATAATTCATGTTTTTAAACTGATAATTAGGCTGTTAATAGGCTATCAAGATGATTTTCCTCTTGATTAAGTCTAGATTAACTTGGGCTGAAATGGGTGTGTTTATTATAAATAGGATTATTTTCAATGGGGTATTCCGGATTGAGAAACATTTGTAAAACCTTGACAGATTTTTATCACTAAAAGTACATTAAAGGGGACCTATTATGCCATCGGCAGTGTGTGTACACAACCACCCTATAATGGTAAAAATCCACTTTTTTATATTCCCCATAAATCATAAACAGTGTCTCAAAATGAATCGTTCGCGTTTTCTGTTCTAATGTGACGTCAAATTGGAACAGGCCCCATCCACGACTGGTGATGAACTCTGCCCTATTAGCATAGCTCCTCCATAGTCCGCCATGTTCACCGCGCTGGAGCAGCTACAGTGATAAGAAGAAAGTCTCAGCTTCATAAGCTTTGTAAGTGTTCTGTTGTTGGCTGTAAGAATGAAAATAAGCGTCTTCATGTACTCCCGGCATCAGAGCCATTGAACATGCAGTGGAGAAGTTTTATTCACCTAACTACCCCAAACTTCTAATCTTTTACATATAACTTGAGTTGGAGCCCATGATGAGATCATTTTGGACTATTGCGTACTAAATATCTGCCAGATCGAACATGTACGAGACACCTCCATGCATAAATACTTGCACTGACATCCAAAAGTTACCAAACATGATTCATCACGCTTGGATCGGAATCGTTCGTAGAATTTGCATGCATCCAAACTGAAGACGCGCAAGTAAAACCAAACAGATGGATATGTCGAGTTTTCCATACCGCTCTGCCAAAAGAATATTAAGTGAGCCGACAGAAAACCGGGTAGACTATAAATATTTGAAATTCCCCACTTTTCACAGAAAGCTCTCCAGTGAAGCTCAGCTACATTAAATCAGCTTTTATTCTAGAGTCATGGAACAAACCTAGAATATCTGTGCACTTGATATTCAGATGATACCAAATGTGTAAAAGTATGTACACAACAGAAAACGGAGTAAAAACTTCACATCAGGAGTGCTTCTGTTCTTCACAAATTGTCCCACAGTGCATTGAAATGAAGCACACTACTGTCACTTGATTCTATAATATCCACTAAGGAGAATTGACACAGCATCAAGTAACCACTCATTCTTTACAAATGTAGGACTATGGTCGTCAGTAGAGCTCAAGACTCTGTGAAATTGATCTAAAATAGCAATCAGATCAATGGCATTAGACTGAAGACCTGAACCCAGTCCAGCACCTGCATGCCTGAATATTTTGGTCAGTCTCATCGTATAAGAATCGGTTCTTACGTGACTAGTCAGGGGTTCAAGCCCCAGCACTGCCAAGCTGCCACTGTTGGGTCCTTGAGCTTTAATAGACCTTAAACCTCTCTGCTCCAGGGGTGTTGTAACATGGATGACGCTGTACTCTAACCCCAGCTCGTTATATATAAGCTGGGATATTCGAAAAAAAGAAATTCACTGTGCTGTAATGTATACTTGACAAAGGCTTCTTCTTACGAACGGAAGAAAAACACTATCTGTAATTCTGTTATAGGAAAATAACGAACACGTTACTGTGATCATATCGAAGTTATTTCTCTCTAACAGCACACCTCGAAGTGTTTCCTCTTACACCACAGCGGTTCGCCAAGGTTACCCATTTTTATTCATTGAAGAATGATTCGTCGTACTATTTATGCATTTATAGTTATATTTATTGTTGCGGAACATCCGCGGAACAAGTTATTTCCTCTTATCACTTATGTTATAGCAGCTATAAACAGTTGTTCCTTCCCCGGTCTTGAACCGCAGTAATTCAGCTTGTCATGCTACGAAGTGTAAACTCTTCACTGTAAAAATTTCCCCATATCAACAATTGCACACCTTAATCCATCTGTCCCAGTACTGTCCCATCACTGTAAACCCGGATATGTTCATATAACTCCAAAAATATGTTCATTTAATCTCCAAAAAAAGTGACTAATAAATTAATCGCTCACTTGGAAGTCATTTTTTTTTTTTTTTTTACCTACAACCCATAGCACATTCACTTTCCCACCTCAGGTTCATCCGTGGTCAGGTCATCGTAATATTCGAGGTCCTCGTCGAAGTTGTCTGGCTCCACTTGTCGGGTGTATCTTGGGGGAGAAGCCAGAACGACATTCAGGACCAGGAGTCCCAAAACTAACCTGCATGGCGTCATCATTATCGTCCACCTGTCCGAATGAAATATAAGAATGAATAAGAGCATACCTACATCTTCCTTTTGCTTGGGCAGTTTTTTAGTACACAATTATAAGATTAAAACTGGTGGAGATTCAATTCAATTTGGTTCGTATAGCGCGTTTAACAATGGACATCGTCTCAAAGCAGCTTTACAGAAACGTATACATTTTGGGTTTCACTTTATTATCTCGGAAAGGCGATGCCAAAAAATCTTTCATAGGAGCAATGATTAAAGTCACCGTTTGGTGGTTCATGCTCACCCACTTGTTCCCTTTTCAGAGCAAACTATTGCATGCTAGGTTCAAGGTTTCTAGTCATTATCAAAGAAATAACATACAACAATCCCATCCTGCCCTCCTCACCTACCCTCCCATCCGACTCTATTGCACTAATGTCAATTACTGCCGAGATCGTTACACATTCATTGCACAGTTATTGCAAAATAACACAGTTATTGCACAAATTCCCTAGTTATCGCATGTAGAATCTTGTCGATGTTGCGTATGAACCTGCACAGCACTCCGTGACCTGAGTCTTACCAGACGTCAGCCGAGGCTAAGGCTGCTTTGTTTGGCCATTTTAACGTTATAAAAGCCCTGGACACATGCCTACATACCTTTCTTATTAGTTTCAGTGTAATTACTGAGTAATTTAAAGTAGTTGCAGAATGAGATGCTGTAACATGAATAATAGATGGAACCCAAATCAAAATCATGGACTTGTTCTAACCAAACATAAGCCTGTTTTGTATAACGTTGTCAGTTTCATTTCCTTGCTGATAATCGTTTTAGTAAATACGATGCGTGTAAGAAATACACACGTTACACACCATGTTCCGCCGTTATAGGGAAATAATCAGCAATTCACTAAAACACTAACAATGTTTTCTTTATTAATAAAAGACATGTTATACGTGGTATCATTTCTAGTTACATTTAACACTGTGGAATAACGGCAAAATAGTTCCTGTTATTACTTACGTCATTGCAGGTATAAACACCACCACCAGCCTCTCTCTCTCTCTCTCTCTCTCTCGAAGTTAATAAGGTCAATGTCTGAAAACTTAACGTTACAACTTTACCTATGACTGTTACAAAGGACTGACACGGGAGACTCCTTCCATGAATGTTAACTAAGCGTCTCCTTACACACACACACACAAAATGTAAGTTATTATGTTACTGTATAAATGATAATATTTTACCAGCGCACCTCTTGACCAGTCATCAGATCTGACATATAATATGTTATAGTTATTTATGGTAATGGTCTGCACTTATATAGCGCTTTTTTAACCTTAGCAGTTCTACAAAGCGCTTTACACTGGTTCTCATTCACCCATGCACACACACACTCCCTCACACACCAACGGTAGCAGAGCTGCCATGCAAGGTGCTAGCTTGCCATCGGGAACACCTTGGGAGACACCTTCAGTGTCTCGCCCAAGGACACTTCGTTATGTGGAGTCACGTGGGCCGGGAATCGAACCTCCAACCCTACGATTAGTGGACAACCCGCTCAACCACCTGAGACACGGCCCCGTCCATATTTACATTCTATTGGTCTGATAAATTCTGAGATGAAATGCACAAGATGTTTTCAGGCTTTGGGCCTGTAGACCAAACGTTTCTCACTGGTCATTAACAAAGTGCTCACAGCCGGAAGAATCTGACTCTTCTACAACATAAATGTGCACCACACTCACCATTCAAACCAGCGACCGAACTGAATAAGCACGCTGACATTTTACACAATGTAGACAAGTGCGTTGATAGAAGGTCATTTTCCGTCTCTGATGTACTCATTAAAACTGTGCAAGGCTTTTTTAAAAATCATTTATTTATTTATTTATTTTTGTGGTGTAGGCTTAAGTGCAATTTTCAGACAGTGAGCTATTTTTTTTCTTGTTTTGTCCTTTGTTGTGGTTAGAAATGAATAAGCGAAACAGGACGTGTGTCATTTGAAATCCACTGACATTGGCAGAATTTTTCAATCCAAAATTGCACTTGTGTAGGCCTTAGTGTCCTGTCCCATTTCTGGCTTTGTAGATCATTACCATATATGTCAAGCTTCTTCTATATAAACGTACCTTTGAGTGTTACAGAGACCTCACACACCTTAGACGTCTTCCATAAACGTTAAATACGTGTCTCTTTTCACAAAACCTCACCATATCAACAAGATATATATATATATATATATATATATATATATATATATATATATATATATATACACACACATATATTTTGCTGTTAAATAAAGAAGTGTCTGTCATGCAATGATCTGTGTAAGTTGTTACTATAGAAACAATGATATATTAGACAATATAATAGTATATAATAATATATACAAGCTAGTGAATATAAACCTGTGCTCTGCAGCTGCACTAATTTCAGAGCTGCTGTTAGAGAAAATTAACCAACACCTTCTGACCAATCAGAATTCAACAGCGCTGTGGCATAAATTTACATATTTGAGTGTTCACTATTCCTCTGCTATATCGGTAACACACTGACATTATTTGGATTTTTACGTAATAGACTTAACAAACAAAATCATAATAAATAAATAAAACTGAAAAGTCGTGAGTGCGTATGTAGTCCTTTGCTATGAAACTCCTAAATATGATCTGGTCTAGACAATTATCTTCGGACATTGCATAAATAGTTGATTAAGGTCCAATCAAAGCGTCATATGATGTCCAATCATGTCCAGTCAAACCTGTCACATGATGCCACGGTGAATACGTATGCATACTCGAGACTCAAGGCGCTGTAATCAACGAATGAAAGCGAGAAATAGAATAAACTGCTTTATGTAGTCATAGACCTTTAATTAGTTTATAAAATGAGGCACGTCTGTGCTACACCTAGTCCGTCGTCTTTTTCAGCGTAGGATCGTGGATGAGGCCTGGTTCTGAGAGACCGATCAACTGAGAGCAGCTCCATCTAAACCGTGAAGAACTTCAATGATAAAGAAGAGACATGGGAGGAGAGACGTGAGCACAGGATGAGGTGACGTGGATGATGTGGATGAAGTTCTGGTCCTCAAGGTGAGACGGAGAAAGCTTGGTAAAAGGGGAATGTGTGTATGTATGAGAGAGAGAGAGAGAGAGAGAGAGAGAGAGAGAGAGAGAGAGTAAAAAAGCTTTGACAGAGCTTCTTTATAAGCATACATCCCAATCTGTCTCCGCACTCATACTCGAAATTCCACCAGGGGTTGTGGACAGGATGGCAGCTGAGCGCCGAGAGGAGGGGAAAAAAATCCCATGGACTCATTGACTCATGACTGTAACACTGTAATAGATATACATACAGATCTTTGAGTCAAGTTGGCACGTTGACTTGCTATTTTTACACTTTCTGTATTCGTGATTATATATAAATCTGTTCCTTGTGGTTTTTAATTCATGACAGCACCCACTGGAAAAGATGATCTTTTTTTTTTTTTTTTTTTTAAATAGAAACGATAGGGGATTCGTTTAGGACGTGGCAGAAAGCGCAGAATCTTCTGGTCTGCAGCGAAAGTGAGGCTTTTCTGTGTCCTGTTTCTGACAGCATCAAACTCAGCAGGGACGCACTGAAAGAAGGACTGTGCTTCACACACAGCTGGGCTTTTATACATTCCCATGAGTGTGTTTAGTGTGCGTAGTGTGTGTGTATGCGTGTGTTTTCCTTGGCTCTAGGACGAGCTCTAGATATTCATTGATTTTACACTTTCCTCTGCCAATCATTGAACGACACAAGCCCCCCCATCATCAACGGCATGATCGTCAGAGAATCTGATTTTCAGATTCAAACACAAATATCGTGTGGCGTATATATCTATCTATCTATCTATATATATATATATATATATATATATATATATATATATATATATATATATATATATATACAAAGAATATACATTTTTGCATGTATTCAGCAATCCTGCCCTTCGGTTTCACATTTTCTCCATGACCCCACATGTTAAACACAAACGCAAGCCCTTCCATGAGGGGACATTTTAATATTCTGTCGGTTTAAGCTTCAAGCGACTAATCACAGACACAAAATACTCACAGTTGAAATTCTGATATAAAATAACGTAACGAGAACATTAAAACAGCATCAGGAACAACCAGCAGCAACATTAAACTTTAATCCAAGGCCTAATACGGAGCTATAATTTCCTTCAGGTGTATATTAGGAGCTGCAGTAGCTGCATTATTAAGTCTAATAGTGACGAGTGATGAAGTTTCTTCTTTTTATTACATAGCACTAGATTAAATGAGTATGACAGAACGCTTACCTCTGTCTCCTGCTTTCCCGGATGGTCCTGCACTTCAGTTCGGACATGCACAGGGCTGGTGGGCCTGCCCAAAGTAACGGGTCTCTCACGGCGGCTTTGAGAAGGGGTATGGGTGTGTATTCGTGTGTGTTTGTATATTGTCGTGTATGGGGATGTCTGTGTGTGTGTGAGTGTGTGTGTGCGTGTGCGTGTGCGCGTGGGGGTGTGTGTGCACTCCTAGCCCCCGGGTGCTCTACCTGCAGTGTGTGTGCGAAGGTAGGCACTGAGGCCGAGCTCAGGGGGGAGATCGGTTTTGGTCACATCTGCAGGAGTAGCAGTACCCAGCCCACACCACGGCACACTTGACGCGCACACACACACACACACACACACATATACACATACACACACACACACACACACACATACGCATGAAGGAAGAACCTGCTGCGGAAACAAAATACACAGAAAGACAGCCCCCCAGAGTGTTTCTGGATAAGAGAATAAGAGTTAAGTGTGAGATATTTATCTTCACTTCTTTGACTGGGGTGAAAGTAAAGCATGCGCCGCTTTCATGTGCGGATCTACTGGGCCCCAGTACACAATGGGCCCTCTGTCAGGCTCCTCTGTTAGTCCTGGACCAGGAGGAAGTTTCCGCCTGGAGAAAGGCCTTTCCTTCACACTCTCCATTCAGCCAGTCACTAAAGCTGAGCCAGATACACATTGCATCTTGCTGCCAAGAGATGCAACACTCCACAGAAACAAAAGTGAGCTCGCTGCCAGGAAGGCTCCTTACAAGCTCTCATGTGTCAGCTTTGTTTCATTTACAGGCCAGAAACACAAAGTTCTGCTTTCATCCCACAAAATCTCGACTTGCATGCCACATCTGTAGCTTTCTCCGTTAACCCTATCCCTGCTTCTAAATAGGTTTTTCACAGATAATAAAGTCGCACTTTTATATGCCTTCTAAGTGCTGTATCTATTTTAGAGGGAATTAAATTGATTGAATTGAATCGAAGTGAACCCCGCATATCTGGGGTTCGAATCTCGTCGCAGGTTTTGTATGTTCTCCCCATGCTTTGGGGGGTTTCCTCCGGGTACTCCGGTTTCCTCCGCCAGTACAAAGACATGCATGGTAGGCTGATTGGCATGTCCAAAGTGTCCATAGTGTATGAATGGGTGTATGAGTGTGTATGTGATTGTGCCCTGCGATGGATTGGCACCCTGTCCAGGGTGTACCCCGCCTTGTGCCCGATGCTCCCTGGGATAGACGCCAGGTTCCCCGTGACCCTGAAAAGGATAAAGCGGTATAGAAGATGGATGGATGGATGAACCTTGCACATCTGGTGTTCGAATCTCGTCTCCGCACCATGTGCGCAGGGTTTGTATGTTCTCCCCGTGCTTTGGGGGTTTCCTCGGGGTACTCTGGTTTCCTCCACCAGTCCCAAGACATGTGCTATAGGCTGACTGGCATCTCTAAATTGCCAGTAGTGTGTGAATGCGTGTATGATTGTGCCCTGTGATGTGTTCGTACCCCATCCAGGCTGTCCCCTGCCTTGTGCCACGAGTTCCCTGGGATAGGCTCCAGGCTCCCCCATGACCCTTTGCAGGATGAGCGGTATGGAAAATGGACGGATGGAGGGATTGAATTCAAATGGAGCTTCATTCATATCGTTTGATATACTTTTTTTGACATACCTTTTATCTCGAGGCATAAAAATCACCTTGAAACGGTTAAGATCCCATGTAACATAGCACTATTAGTCTTTTTGTAAAATCTCATGGAATAGATTTCCTCACAACTGAATTGGCAGCCTGCATATTTACCATGTCCTTTTTTTTTAAAAAAATGACTATTTTTAGAAGTCTTAAATATTAAAACATTTAACTATTAATATTAAGGCTATTAAACCATTAATCTAACTATTAAAACTATTAAAAACAGACGTTATCTGAATAAGAAGTGATACTTTTAATCAGGCTGGACCCACAGTTTTACCCTAAGGTGCTAAACATGCATTAAGTTAAATGCAAAAATAAAACAAAATGCTAAATTTTAAGCCAAGAAGAGTAGAAAAACCTTCCAGAAAAAGGGCTTATGTGTATCTTAGTTAAAACTAAAGTTTTTCTTTCTTTCTTTCTTTTTTATTTTTATTTTTAAATGTATGAATCAATAAATGTTTCCCAAAACCAGTCTTGACCAAGCACATTGTGAGTTTGAGACGAATCAGATCCGGACGATCGCTGACACATAAAGCGGACTCTGTTGCAAGTGCAGAATTTGGCACTCTTGCAGAAATTATGGGTGCGTACAGTGTTTAGTCAGTCTGCTTGAGAGTGTCCGAGTGAAGGGATTTTGTTCCACTCTAGTACGGTTTGTTTGTTGTGAGAAAGGGCTAAATTGACCTGTGTGCAGGAAGTGAATAAGACAAGATGTGTGTGTTTGATGGCAGAATTTTTTTTTGTGTAGAACTGAGCTGCTAAGTTGTGCCATGAGGCATAAACTGAGACGAAGCACTGTAGTGCTGCAGAAGTGTCATGTGTTCTGGAGATTTTGACTGACCAAAAAGAAAAAAAAATTCTCGGCTGTTTCACAAAATGTGTTAAATTAAGTATTTGCAAAATTACAAAAACCAAACCAAATACACTGTGGGGGAAAAAAAAAAGAAAGAAAAAAAAGTTGGCTTAACTTAAAATTTCAAGCACAGCTTTTTTGAGTTTATTCAACCCAAGGTTAAAAATTGGGTTAAGTGAACTCCATCCATCCATCCATCCATCCATCTTCTATACCGCTTATCCTTTTCTTCAGGGTCACGGGGAACCTGGAGCCTATGGGTTAAGTGAACTACTTTGGTTAAAAGTTGAACTGAATAGAGGTTTCTTATAAAACATGGTAACAAGATTTGCGTGTTACAAATACCTTCATCATCGGAGGACACAGCGAGCGAGAGAGCAGTGCGATGTGGAGGTCTGTGGCTTTTACTTTGGGACCTAAAGCCACAGCTCCAACAGTTGCCTCCCCTGTCTGTAAGCCCTTGGAACTCTCACACTGGTGAACAAAGCGGCACCCCTTTTTCTTTCTAACCCTAACCCTAAGGAGTATCACTCCTTATGTCTTCCCCTCTTTGGATGTCTTCCTTCATTGGATCCGGGCGCTATCATTGCATTTAATTCTCATCTGACCGATTGATTTTTCAAAATGGACTGCAATACTATGGGTATTGGACTGCTGGACCACAAGCCAGACGAGAGGTGAGATTTATGTTATCAAAAAGTCTTTACCAAAGAACACACAGACCTGGATAACATGGCAGAGCTTTCCAGCCTTCTCAGGCGGGTGTTCCTGCTATCTAGAGAAGAGCTTCCTCTGGAATTTTTTTGGGGTTGGGGGGAATCCAGCCAAGACCAAGACAGGCGGTCTTGACCCACAACAAGCTTGAGGCCCAAGACAAAGCCTCTCCTGACCAACTTGAGTTCCTTTACAAGGCCTCCTCCTGTCCTTCTTGAAGCCATTGATGATGCCTTTTCTGACCAGCTCAGTGTCTTCTACAAGGCATCCCCTGGCCAGCTTGAGGCCAATTGCCCTCAACCAAATTGTCTTGCTAAATTACCATGCCAAAAACCTTGGACCAACACCAGTATAAATACTGGACCAAACAGGTCTACAGAGGACACTATCACCATGACCTTTCACACTTCTCTAACCCAGTGCTTCTCAAACCTGTCCTGGATGACCCCCAGCACTGCAAAATTTGTATGTTTCCTTCATCTAACACACTGGATTCAACTCATCAGCTCATTAGTACAGACTGTATGGCCTGAATTGGGTGTGTCAGATAAGGGAGACATACAAAATGTGCAGTGCTAGGGGTCCTCCAAGACAGGTTTGAGAACCCCTCCTCTAACCCACCTCGATCACCCAAAATTGCTTGTCAGAATGCTGTTCAATGTCTACAGCACAGCATTCAACACAATCATCTTAAGCAAGCTGGTTTCCAAGCTCCAAGACCTAGGTCTCAACCAGCATCTTTGCTGCTTGAATTTGGACTTCCTGTCTGACTGCCCCCAGTCTGGCAGACTCACAACAATCATCCATTCCAACATTCAACACTGGTGACCCTCAGGGCTGTGTGTTAAACCCAATACTGTACTCTCTCTTCACACATGACTGCATTCCTGCCCACGACACAAACACAATTATAAAACATGCAGACGATACGACCGTGGTAGGGCTGATCTTTGACAACAATGAACCAGTTTAGAGGGAGGAGCTGCAGTGCCTAACTATATGGTGCTCAGAAAACAACCTGGCTCTCAACACCAACAAGACCAAGGAGCTCATCATTGACAGAGGACCTGTCATGGAGCAAAGAACAGCTCTACTTTCTGAAGTCAATCAAGAAACTTAATCTCAGTGAGGACCTACTTGTCACCTTCTACCACAGCAGTATCGAGAGCATACTTACTGATTGGATCTCCACATGGTACACCCAACACAGAGAGAAGCACCGTGCAATGAGTTCTCAACACCACCCAGAAAATCATCAGGGCCCAGCTGCTGATTCTTGAGGAAATCTACAGAACCCTCTCCCCCTTTTACACAATGATAATAAAGGTGTCTTATCTTATCTTATCTTATCTACTTAAGACCTTGTGCTTGATTTAGTTATAGCTATAATTATATATGTAAAAGTGTTTACAAGTTAAATAAAAGCACTGTTATATTTACTAAAGCTGTTCCCATACAAAAGGCTAAATTACCATCCATCCATCCATCCATCTTCTATACCGCTTATCCTTTTCAGGGTTGCTGGGTAACCTGGGGCCTATCGCATCGAACATGGGGCACAAGGCGGGGTACACCCTGGACAGGGTGCCAATCCATCGCAGGGCACAATCACATACACACTCACACACCCATTCATACACTATGGACACTTTAGACACGCCAATCAGCCTACCATGCATGTGTTTGTACTGGGGGAGGAAACCAGAGTACCCGGAGGAAACACCCACAGCACGGGGAGAACATGCAAACTCCAGGCAAAATTACGGAATCATTAAATAAGTTTAAAGACACCAGACATAAGCATTTCAGATCATTTTTAGAATTCTTTCACCATAATACGCTTCTATAGTTAATAAATAATGGTTAATTGCTGATAGATAATCGCTAATGATGATTCGTCACATTGCAGTTTCGCTGATTTTATTGTAAATGTAACAAGTCAATATTCACCAAGACATTAGTGAATAAAATGCTATGATCACGATATTAATTTAAAAACACAACAGTTGGTTTATTTAGCACCGTTAGCGATCCGTTTCGTCTACAGCATTTCCAAATCCCAAAAGATTTTTATTTCTGTGATTAGTACAATTGTATTTGAATTGAATATCCTTTAGCATTAATGGGTTATACAATTTCAGTTAAATGTCACCCAAGAGAACCTCAACACTCACAACAATAAGAAAAAAAAAAAAGAAATAATGCAAATGAGTAAAAAGACATTGAGCATTTCCTTAACAGGTTAACTGCCGATGTATACTAACCTACTAAAATGTCAGTTCTTAAACTACTCTAGTTGTCACAGAAGTTTTGCGACTGTCCATTAACTCTATCATGATTACAATTCTACTATATAATAAAACATAAAAATAAACCACTGTGTAATACAGTCTCATTATAGTGGGGGAAAGACATACTACCTAGAAATCAAATGACATTTGTTGTCCCGAGGAAATAAATATCCAGTTCATTATCCTCAGACACAGATGTAGACCAACAACGTTCCTGACAATGCAGTTCCCCATTTTTGCTCAGCTGAGATCTAGAACAAGTAAAGAATATCACAGTGAAGTCACTTCAGAAGAAAAAAAATCATGTCTAAACCTCTTCTGTCTGTCTATGTATCAAAGATCAGGATAGAATATAATTCTGCACTGTTTTACAATAGAATTTCTTGTCAATCCACCATAAATTGGCGTCTAGCCCTACATTTATATGACTACAGCACTGAGACGACGGAAGCAGATAATCAGATCTCTGGGAATGGGGGGCACGATTTCATTCCCATCGAGACGGAGGTAGCGAAGTTGAGGGACTCTTTCATCAAAGTAGTCAGCAAAGACGGGGCAGATGTCAGAGGTGTTCACACCTGCAGTGAATACAGATACATAATACATGTTATACGACAGTGCTGTTCAATTCAATTCAATTTAGTTTCGATTGGTCAGAGGGTCTTTATGAATTTTCTATAACAGCAGCATACTCCCATCAGTAACATTTTTAAAATGCGTAAACAACTTGTTGGAAATAAATAAATAAATAAATAAATAAATAAACAAATATATATCAAACAAGGGTAGTTGTTGACGTACTCTTAATTTTATTGTGGTCCAGGTGTAGATGCTCCAGGCCAGCAGAAATTAGTGGTACCTCTGTAAGCTGGTTGTAAGAAAGCTGTAAGTCCAGGATGCTGGAGAGGTTGAACACGTTCTTTGGGATCCCTCCGTTGACTAGTTTGTTGTGATTAAGTCTTAGGAAGGCCAGCTTGGGGAGTCCATTGAAATATTCTGCAGGGATCTTCTGAATATTATTGCCATCCAAGTAGAGTTGTATAGTGGAGGGGGGAAGACCTTTAGGCATGCTGTTCAGCTGGTTCTTTGCAAAGTTGATCTGAACCAAACCACTGAGGTCTTTAAAGTTGTCCTGAGTAACTGCGTCATCCTGTAGTTTGTTACCCTGTAGGTTCAGTAACATGAGATGTTTCTTACCAGAAAAGACACCTGGTGGGATTTTAGAGATCTGGTTTCTGGAGAGATGTAGCTGCTCCAGATTTGGTGGAAGAGGGGAAGGAATGGAGGTCAGCAGGTTTTCCTCCATGTAGAGATGCAGAAGATTGGACATGGCTTTAAGAGCGTTCTCCTCCACACCCTCGTTTGAGATCTTGTTCTGATTAAGGTTGATCCACTTCAGCTGTGTGGTGTTATGGAAGGCATCTGCCGAAAGTACATCGATGAGGTTGTTCTGTAGGTACAGATAGCTGGTGAAAGGGGGGATCTTGGGGATTCTTTTCAGCCCTCTGTTGTTGCAGTAGACTGCATTGGGGAAACTGGGAGGACAGTAACACTCTTTGGGGCATGCATGAAGTTGGGACAGAATGTGTTCGTATGACATTTCCTGAGAGTCCACCGAGACAGCTAGTAGCAGAATTGCAAACACAGCGAGGAATGACTCCATGTTGAACCTCGGCCTGTTCAAACAAAGATATACAACTCATTTCAACATAATAGTTAAGGTATCTAAGGACCTTTTTGTCAAGCATGCATGACTGTTCTTGAACTCAATAAAGGCTGAATGTCCATTGATTTTTTTTTTTTTTTTTTTAAAGAAAGAAGCAGACAACTTGCTTGTTTCAAGAAAACGTTAAATATTTCTTGAATTATATACTGTTGCTTCTTAGGTTTTTTTTTATGTGCACAGAGTATCTGCCCTATAGGTTCATATATACAAAAGCCACCTGACCACATTGTGTGCAGATGTTTAGTTTCATCACCTCACAGCTTCAGTAGTTCTGCAGGGGTCAGTGTTTGGGTCATTATTATTCTTCCCATACACTAAATTCCTAGACTCAAGGATGAGATCATATAGCTCATCTTATTACTACTATGTGGATTAAACAAAATCTCTCAGAAGATATTGCAGACTGTCTTTCTGACATCTATTCCTGGACAAAAACCCTTCCTCTGAAACTAAACCTTGGAAAAACAAGTGATTTACTTATCATTTAAGTACTTCCATATGCTGGAACTCTCAACCACCATATACACCCTCATAGTTCAGCTGGTCAATCGTGGTGTTGATTCCTGATGACAAGAATGTGTTACATTAATCAGCAGGCCCTGCAGATTTCATCTTCATAACATGGCTACAGAAACAACTCAAATTATCCTGCAACCTTTAGGTATTTCCAGACATTGACTCTCTACATGCTGGGCTCTCTGCTGATCTCCCTTCACATGCTAGTATTTTTTTCCGGAGCAGTCAGGACACTGCTGCTGTATAATTTCCTGAAGTTGTCTTATGTGCCTCCTTTACTAAAATCATTCCCCTGTTGAAGCGATCATCATATTCAAAACTCGTCCTTGCCTTCCAGGCAGGAAAAGGCTCTGCACCACATTATCTACATACTTTGGTTCCAAACTACACATCTACACATCTGCTCACCACCTCAGGGTGCATAGCATGTCCTTCTCTGAGATTTATACACACTCATAAGGAAAGATCTCACTGCACATCACAGTGGAATGACCCTAACTCTCCGCTAGCAGCAGTCTTTTTCCACGAAGGTGGATCTTTTCAGAAAGATCTAGGAAACAATGTTGTTGTTGTTGTCTTTATTTTTGTTGCACTATTAGCCTGCATAGGTCTGAAATAGCCCGTTTGTAGATCGCGCTAATACTTGTATGAAACAGCATTACTCTGTTACATATTATAGTTCTTTGCTGTAATGGTTTGTGAATTGTTTTGTGCAAATGCCAACTGGAAATATGTTATTATCCCCCCTCCATTAATTAGTTTCTAGAAATTACACCATTCTGCTGAATTAAGCAGAATTTATATACAGTGGATATAAACCGTCTAGACACCCCTGTTAAAATGGCAGGTCTTTGTGAAAAACGAAACCAAGATAAATCATGTCAGAACCTTTTCTACCCTTATTGTGAAATTGTAACCTATTAATTAAAGTGAAAAACAATAAGAATCATGTTAGTGTGGACACCCTTAAACTAATACTTAGTTGAAGCACCTTTAGATTTGATCACAGCATTCAGTCTTTTTGGGTAAGGGTATGTGAGTTTGGCACGTCTTGACTTAAGAGTATTTTGCCATTCTTCTGTGTAAAAGCATTCTAACTCTGTCAAATTGGCTGGTGGTCTCCTGGGCACAGCCCTCTTCAGCTCATCTCACAGATTTTTGATTGGATTTGGGTCTGGACTCTGGGCCATTCCAAAACCTTGAACTTGTTTTGGTGAAGCCGTCCCTTTGTTGATCTGGAGGTTTGCTTGGAGTCGTTGTCATGCTGAAAGGTGAAATTCCTCTTCATTTGAAGTGTTTTAGCAGAAGCCTTAAGATTTTGCACCAAAATTGACTGGTATTTGGAGCTAGTCATTATTCCCTCCACAAAATGCTGCCACCTGCATGTTTCCCCGTGGGGATGGTGTTCTTTTGTTCATTGTGCCAAAGAAATGGTTTGGTATTACAGCCCAAACGTTCAACTTTGGTCTCATCAGACCATAACACATTATTCCACATGGTTTTGGGAGATTAGATGTATTTTTTTTATTTGTTGGATTTAAAAAAAAAAGCTTTCATCTTGCCACCGTACCCCATAGCAAAGATATGAAGAATTCTGGAAATTGTTGTCACATGTAGGGAGCAACCAGTACTTACAAGAAATTGCTGCAATTCTTTTGTTGCAGTAGCTCCTCTCGGCAGCCTCCCTGACCAGTTTTCTCCTGAGCTTCTCATCCATTTTAGAGGGACGTTCTGTTATTAGTAGTGTCACTGTCATGCCTTATTTTCTCCACTTGTTGTCTTTACAGCATTCCATGGTATATAAAATGCCTTGGAAATTGTCTTGTAACCCTCTCCTGATTGATATTTTTCAACAATGAGATCCCGTACCTACTTTGTAAGCTCTTTGCATCCCATGGCTTTTCCAGTTGGATTTTACCAAGGAGATGTCAGGAAGATTCTATAGGAACAGCTGGACTTTATTTGGGGTTAATCAGTCACTTTTATTGATGGCAGATGTATAGTACTTAACATGAGTTTGAGTGTGATTGGTTGCTTCTGAACACTACCACATTCCAAGGGTGTACACACTTATGCAAGCTGGGTATTGGAAGGTTTTTTTGTTTTTCTTTTTTCATTTCTGGGTGTTTGTTATTTGATATGTGTGTGTGTGTGTGTGTGTGTATATATATATATATATATATATATATATATATATATATATATATATATATATATATATATATATATATATATATAATTATATCGCTAAAACCTGCCATTTTAACAGGGGTGTGTAGACTTTTTATATCCATTATAAACATGAAATATCAAGGTGTACATCCTTAGAGAACTTACACAAGACACACACAAACTTAATTTCATTTTGTGGGGATTTTCACCCATATACTCCCCAATTTTTATTCTCGGACAATTCCCACCTACCAGCCAGCTCTCCTCTATCAGATGACAAATGACCAGCCAACTGCATCATGTTACACTACAGGTCAGTACTCGGAGGAAACAGCTATCTACCTTCTTCCACATACTTGAGCTCACAGATACACATGGCTGTGATGTCCAGGGCTGTCGCTGTGATTTACAGGGGAAAGAGTAAGCCATCCTTCCCACCCACCCACCCACCCAACAAACAACTATTTTGCTCTCACCCAGGATGGCTATGGCAAACGAACTTGAGATCTCTGGACAATAGGGTGCACGCTTTTCTGTTGCACCAGTCAGGAGCCCTTAAGCCTCTTTTTTAGTCCCTTGAGTGGACTAATTTTCATCAATCCAAGATGCATCATATGGGTCAGATTAGACTGCTTGAAGCATGACATCATGTTAATATTCAACTGACAATCGGAAATAATTCTCTCATGCTTCCTTTGCAACCGCTTGTAAGCTTTCACATGAGATTAAGACAAACTTTTAGACAAATTCTTCAATCGTATTGTATATCTAATGCTGTATAGGTACTTCAGCACAATAAGTACCAACAAAATGATTGAATACATCGAACAGCTACAAAGAACAGCTATATTTGAATTTGAATTGTTTTCTTATTAAAGCCATTCCTGTGGAGTAAGGCCAGACAGTTCTTATCACCAGAGGAAGAAGTCACGAGTCATTGGTTGTCCAGTCTAAGCAAATGTCATCTCATCATTGTTGGAATGGGACCAAAAGGTACACGTGTACATCTATTACTTTTTTAGTTCATGCCTTGTATATCAAACACAGTGGTGTCACTAGTCAATGTCTAACATCTTTGATCAGACTATCACTAACTGCTCATGTGATAAGAATTATATGTGCACTCATCTGGTTATGTTTAAATTCTTGGAGTCTGCTGTCTTGTTTCCATATTGGAGCTCATCTTCTCAAGTTCAGGCTTTTTCTTTGAGCAAGCCAAGTTCAAAGAGAGGATCTGGACGCCAGGTAATAATGCCTGACCAAGCCAGCTCCAACTGACCTCAATAATAGTAAGGATGGTCCTGTTAAACACAACTGCAAACTGATTTATCACTGTCCAATTATTCTGCAACAGGCTACAAAAAAGCTTTAAAGGAAAAATGACTGTCATACTAAACTTCATCATTAACAGGTTTATTTTGACTTTGGTTAACAGTTTCCCACATTACAGACAATGCTGCTGAACTACCTGCTGATAGTGCCACTAGAGCTCTGAGAGTTATACTGCTGCGTCATCATTGGTCCTTTAGTGTGGCCAGCTCTCTCATTTCCTCATCTGTACATTCTGTTCAGATCAGCTTCCAAAGCTTCAATTTTATGCTAAACCACCATCATGCTTGTCATCTTGTAGATTGCCAACTGGCTGAATTGAATTTCTGACGTATCTGCATAACATTCTGTAACTTGGAATCCGATGTCTACCGTCTCCGGTACTGTTTGGATGTCTCGAGGAACATCCCTGAAAAATGGCAACTGAGGAAGGAAGCTCTTGCTCTTTTGTTTTTAGGTGCTAACAGTGAAACCTAAAAATGACTTAGCAGTGAGTCTCTTGTGGAAAATTAGTTTTACTGAACGGTTATAACAAATCCAAGGTGGGAGTTTTTATTAAACACTAACAAATAAAACTGCTGCAGTGACAGGAACAAAACTAACAAAATAACAACTAAGAACTAGAATAAAGCAGGGCAAGGGAAGGTTAGAAAACATCAACAGAAATACGACAGTATAACAGTATACTAAAGACAACGCCCAGAGTCAAAGGGGACAAATGGCAAAACTTACACAATGTCATATCACAGCAAACCAGTGACTACATTTCCCATCCTGCATTGCAGCCTACAAACATGGCCACCATGGACTGCAATTCCCAGAACGCTCGCATTCATTCTAATCGCACACCTGCATCAAATTCACAGCACTCACAACTCCAGTATAAAGAGACTGTTAGAGCACAATGACTTTGCGAAGTATTGAGTGTTATCACCGTACCAAGCGTTTGTACCCTGTTCCTAATTTTGTTTCAGATTCGTTGATCCTGCTTCTTGTTTCTCATTCTCGATTCTTGCCTTGCACAGTTTATGCCTGTTGGCAGATCACCTGACCCATTGCCTGTTTCTTGACCTCGCTATTGTCTCATTTTGGATTTTTCTGCCTGTCTCACTCTGAATAAACTCTTATCTGCATCTGCATCCGTCCTAACCTCCATTACCTGGAGATCGTGACACACGGCAGAGGCAGGATTCGAACCCCCAACCCAAGAGGTGCGAGGCAAATGTGCTTTGTATAAATTCTGACACTAGTATCTGCCTATGTAAGAAGTGTGTATTTACACTACTCACCACGGCAACTGGCATGGATAAACTTTGAAACCTAAGTAAACTATGCAGTGCGCATTATGTTACATAGCCTCTCCACTTGCAAGATTTTCTTCTCAACCTGCTGCCTCCTCCTTTGCTGTCCTCTCTGACTGCTGATGACTTTGCCAACTTCAATAATAGGGAGACTGAAAAAAAAATCTGTCAGACCTTCCCTCCTGCACTACACATTCAGGATTCCCCTTCTCTTTCTGTCAATTGTTTCTTCTCTATTGTCAGAAAACATCCTGCAAGTTATCTTGTCCTGTAATCGCACCACCTGCCCACTGGATCCTATCCGTTACACCATGCCCCAGACCATGTCACAAGACCTCCTCCCTTTCGGCTCTACTATCTTTAATGACTCCATAACAACTGGTCATGTGCCGACTGTATCCAAGACAGCAAGGGTTATTCCCATCTTGAAGAAAGCCACTCCTGATACATCAAACATCAGCAACTACCAACCAGTATCATTTTCCTCTTTTCTTTCTATCACACTTTCAAGCACACTGTCTACCCCAGAATAACCACCCAGACAGAAATCTCACCCAGAACAACCTCCAGTATCCTAACCAGACTGGGCCATCACTGAGAAATTCCATGACACTAGATCAGTCAATCAACACTTTCAGCAGCATTCAACACACTCTTTTGTCCCTCTTCAAGAGTCTTGGAATTTGTAGCATGGCATGTGAATGGTTTGATTCCTACCTAGAGGCATGGCCAAATCAAGTGACATGGAGGGGATCCACATCTGCTCCAAGCAGACCCTCAATTGGTGTCCCACAAGGCTCCATGCTTGGTCCTCTTCAAGTGAGGTCATATCCTCACATGGGTTTTCATACCACTGCTATGCTGATGATGCTCAACTCATTCTCTGCTTTCCTCCCTCAGACACTCATGTTTCTGCACAGATCTCAGCAGGTCTAGGAGACATCTCATTGTGGATCATCGGCTGAAGCTTAATCCCAGCAAAACGGAGCTATACATACCTGGACAAACCTCACCATTTGTCACTGGGGTAACCTTGGGGTAACTTTGTTACCACAATCTTCTTTGTTTCAGAGCCTAGGTGGTACTTCCCCTCGATGTCCAAACAGCCAAGTCACAGGTTTAAAATGATGAGTAAAGGCGTACCTCTTCATGAAGTACTTAAATGACCACTTTGTTTAAAAAAAAAAAATCTTGTTTTGTGTGTTTTTTTTTTTATTGCTAGACTTTAAAGTACTTCTGTCACTCTTTAAAGACGTTAAATTCACTCTGGATAAGGGTATCTGCCATAAATATAAAAATTAATGCTGCCTGCTTGTGTTTTGAACTACAATAAGGATTTTGACTATGATTTATGGATTACCCTTAATAAACAGTCTGTTGATTTTATCATCCTACTGCATTTTACAGCAACAGTTATTGAGAAGAAATTAAGATGCTATCCAAATTTGGTGGGTATGACATACTGACTTTTATTTTATTGAGGGTGCTACATTAAAAACATTGTAAGGAGAGGATATCAATCAAAGAAAATTCCAGAAGAGTGAACTGAACTAAATTTTAAAGGCAAAGACAGATGAACAGGGTTGAACTCTTGATTCTGACTGGTAATAAGTTGTTGATTAGTTTCTATGGTAACAACTCTTTAGCAGGGACTTGTATTACAGACATAATCATTATTCTAAAGAATTAAGAACAAAGAAAATCTCTAGAAAATAATTGTTGATATGGGATTTTCTGGAAGGAGATTCTGGAAGGTTGGCCAGGGGTAAAGACATGTATTAGAACGGGCGCATGTTTATAAACTGGTGATTTGCAACTGCGCCACTGTTAGAACATTAATCCACATGTTTTGACCAATCAGAATCAAGAATTCGGCAGTGCTGTGTTATGTCTAAAAGACTTTGCTCCAGGTTTACGATGACGTTTTAAAGTATTGCAGATATTTAGTTGAGCAGTGCATGCTGTATTCAGCACATAAATTTGGGAAAACAGTTGGATTTGAGTGCACGGTATAACCCACATCTGTTTAGAGTAACTCTTATAGATCAGATGTCTGCACCACGGGTGACAGCGCCTCACAAAGGCTTCACCAAATATGTGCATAGAATATATGTAAAAATACTCCAAAAAAAATTTACATACCAGATTCAGATCCCTTTACAGAATAAAATCAGTCAGTTACACGGACCTGGAAAAACATGAAAAGACCAAATGATAAAAACCATAAAGATATAATCGATGGACTAAAAATGGTTATTAAATAAAAGTATCAACACTAGGATATCAAATAACTGTAATTAAGCATTATAAAGGGACATTTTCTGTTTAAAAAACTATATTTCTCAACTCATTTTAATTAATACATTGTGATGAGGCAAGGTTTGTTTCAGCATTAAAGAAAAAATAAAATTCTGCCCATGTTCACATCGTCAGAATGTGAATAAGAAATATCAGTGGAAACAAATGTTGGCTTTTGCATATGGAGTTTTTTTTTTAAAAGGAAAACTCTTGCCCCTAAAACCGATCAGATTCATTTCCTGAATGAAATATTGTTTTTCAGCCAGTTATGTTAATAACATGGTTCTGTGCTAGCTCAGCTTTTGGGTTCAGACCTTTTAGACAGCTGTGGTGAAACCCCACATCTTTTTATTAAAATATCTTCAGTTTCAAACCTGTTCAAAACTGTGCATTGCATTTCTTTTACAAATGAGACATACTGACTTTCTTTTATTATTTCTAACGCATCCCTTTACACCACTTGATTAAAACAACAACAACAACAACACCAACTCCACCAAAAAACAAAACAAAACAGTGACATAAAACTAGAGAAGAGGATACAGATTTCTTGTAGATAACATGACAGAGTAAAAGGAGACTGTCTAAAATTGAACACTACCATATAGGCAGGTTTTTTAATACTCATTTTGTTCAGAATTCTCCTACAGTTTGAGATAAATTCACAAGACATCAGCAGGTGTTTCCAGACATCGTCATCAAGGACAGTTTGAAGCATCCTTGGTACTTCTCCAAAGCCATCAAAACTATTAAACCTAAAATATAACTAAGATGAAACATTACCTGTATTTTTCAGACATAGAGATGAGCTGGACATGGACAGACGGAGATTTATGGGGACATTTGTTCCCCTGGATTCCTGTTCCTGAGGACCTTCTCCTTTGTCCTGGTCCAGTCTGGTGTCTGTGATGTTCTCTCTGTGCCGTCTCACTGTCTTTCTGTCCCTTATTAGATATGAATTGTTTGTAGTGCTATTCCCCCAAGGCTGTACCCATGACAGCTGCTTGATCTAGAAAAAAGGGGGTGTGTAAGCATGTGTATAAGAGTCTGTGTGTAATTTGTCTTCTCTGGGTCATACACTCGCTATTTTTTGCCAGCCGAGCACTTATTATTTAATATTTTTTTTACCTTTCTCCTTCTTTTTTTTTTTTTTTTTTTTTTAAAGGTAGAAGGTGCAGGAGGAACGGTGCAATAGCGGCGATGGGAGGAGGAAAGGGGGTTGGATTGCTTACACCTACAGGTTGCTTACTCTGCTGCATTGCTTTCACATTTTAAATGCTCCATTTCACCAGACCACCCAGAGGGCACATCCATCAGATTGTCTCTGTGTGTGCCCGAGCAGGGTTTCAGAGATTGCACAGACATGTTCGGCTGAAATATGCAGAGTTAAAGGTGAACATGAGCTGGGGGCTTCAACGGCAAGCTGACATTTTTTCACTAGTCTTATTCAAGCCCGCTCACTCGGTTAACAGGTTCAGGGCAGAATATTACGGAAGAATTGTGCGCACCCGAACTAGCTGAGTGTGGTATTAAATAAATGTGAATCGGAAATAAAACATCAAATGAAAATAAACCAAATCTGCACCTGTCATTATATGAAATGTAGATCGTGTTCTGCAACAAACGTTTCATCTTTAAATAAACTAAATAAGGAAGATCAAAAATACCGTGTACTAGAATGAATTTTTTGAAGGAGATGATAGGGGAGAGTGTGCGCTACAACATCAGATCCACCTCCTTCCTTAAAGACGCCTGTAATTGCTCGGCTATTCGATGACCTGTCCTTTTGACAACCGCGTGACTTTTCAACACAATCTCAGGTTCAATCAATGCTGTAGCACCAGGATACTCAGAGAAAAGTTCTGTGTGCAAAGAGCTCTCACCTGAGATTGACCTTTGGTAAATGCTCGAAGTTAACGCATCTTGAGACAGGCTGAGGAAAGTACTGTTCCTCCAGTTCCTTGTCCTCTGTCACCTGTCAAATCATCAGGACTTTCTTTTGGGATAGGGAATCTACTCTTTAAGCAGGTTAATATGTAATACTTTACTGGGGACCTGGTGTGGCAGTTTTGTAGGTGGTGGGCCCAAGCTTCCGCTTGACTTCAAATGGGCCCTGCCACAGCTCGCTCTCTTGGCTTGGAAGCATCTTCAGCACCTTCGTGCTTCGTACCAGCGGCGTACTTGATTTTAATGAACGTTTTGGAACACTTCCGGATGTCTAGTCACATAATCGGTTATGACGAGCATAAAAGGATTTCCTGTTCGACTCATCCACACCCAGCCTCTCAAATGACATGTAAAGTTTGTAGCGGAGCCCAGTAAGAGCATTTTGTGGGGACTTTCTGACCCTCAGGACAGCTTTTACAATATTGAGTCACACGCACCTTTAATCCGGGCCAGTAGAAGAGTCTTAATTAGCACTAAAGTTTTATGTTTTCCCAGGTGGCCAGCCCAGGTAATCGAATGGCCCAATTTGAGGATTACCTCTCGGACACACCTCTCGTACCTCGTGGCACAACAGGCTGCTTTATGGACTCGAACGGGCAACGATGAATTCCTTCTTGGACTAAATACCTTCCGGCAGAATCAGTGTCAACCGTGTCAACTAAAATTGTCCGTACCCTTCTGCTTCGCTTTCTCGAAGTACAGGGTAAGGCTAACGTCCTCATGCTGGCATGCCAGTCACACCTAGGAGTAATTTTGCATAGCCAGTCCATCCACTGGCATGTTTTTGCGAGTTAGGAGGAAACTTAAGAACCTGGAGGAAACCCACACAGACATGGAGAGAACATGCACAGAAGCTGACCCGACAGTAAACGGATCAAACTGAAGACCCTGGAGCTGTGAGGTGGAGATCACCATTCTACCCTGAGCAAAATAAAGTTATCATATATACTACACATGTTTACTACACATAGTCACCTCATGGTTAAACATACAGGATATAAAGATGCTCACCGGACTCAGATACCGTTTATATATGTGTGTTTGCGCCTAGAGAACACCACATCTCATAGCCGAAACCGTGGCCAACTTGACGACGTTTTTATCGCAGGCGCAAACACGACATGCTGTGTTTTACTTTGGGATAAGGATAAGAACTAAGCCTACACGAAGTCATCCCTGGGAGTTCATATATATTCATCTGTTTCCCTTATTAATGTATTATTACAGTTTACTGCCTAAAACAGAAGCAAGCTTGCGTTTCCATAACAGAAATGAATATACAGTAGAGGTTGGTGAACAATCAAACTGCAAAAGCCTAAAGAATAGATTCATAAAACTAGTTAGGATCCAGAATATATATCTCGCTTTGAGCCTTGGAAATAGCAAAGAACCAGTCTGAATAAACAGAGCCTTCCTACAGTAGTATAACACAATAGAAATCATTTCTGTTCATTCAGCCAGCACACAGCTCTACATACAAACGGCAAAACATTCAGACTAAACAGACTTAACCAAGAGCTTATCTTATTGCTTCGTCAGCAAGAATAAAATGTGCACTGCAATGTTTTTTCTCTCTTTTTTTCAAGCCTGTGTAATCAATTCCCTTGAAAACACTGGTCTGTTCAAGATGAAAGTCATGACAACTATTTTCTCGTAGCTCGTGCTCCGTACTGACTCAGGACAAATTCGGAGCTTGCGTTCAGAACCTTTTTCTTTTTCTTCCGAAACATTTTTACGATTAACAACCCTGTAAGACCAACATGGTCTTACACGTACAAATTCTAAACAGCTCATATGGAAAGATATGGAAGTTAATGGTCCTTTTCGTCCGTTTGTTTGTTTGTTTGTTTGTTTGTTTTTACCTTATGATAATTAATATGAAATCCAAATGAACTCTGTTCAGATAAGACCGTGTACTTGTTATTTCGGTGGGAAGCTAATTAGTTTGCGGTCATTACGGATACTTGTTTGTATCCTATACTATATACCGATACAAACTACTGTATGTCTCTCTTTGCATGTATCTCAACTAGAAGTAACACTCAATGTCTGGTTTACCCCCCAGAAGACATTTACATTACATTACATTCACATTTGTACAATGTAAATGTAAATGTAATGGAAAAGACATTGTGTGTTTCGCAATGACACATAGTGTTACATTCACTGTGTGAGGAAATCACATTTTAGCTAGTGAGCTAGTTAAAATGGCTCACTAAAATGATGCTGAGGCAAGATTAAAGCGTATATAAAAACATCTGATTTCCCTTTTCTTAAAAAAAAAAAGAAATCTTTATTCCCTGCTCATACTGCATCACAGGGCAACGTAACACACTCAGAGGATGTGAATGAGAATGCTATCTACCCTCTTCCACATACAAGAACTCACAGACGCCTACACTGGAGAGCATGATATCACTTCCCCCTGGAGGAAATGGCCAATTTTGCTCTCTTGGACCCCCAGCCATGAATGTCTGTGACATAATCAGGATTTGAACTCACGATCCTGCAACAATAATGACAAATGCTTTTCTATTAAGCTACTCAGAAACCTAAAATGTGTGATTTTCATTTCATTTTGCTGAATTATTTAAATTAAATGGGTTCTTAAAGTATCATCAAAAGTATGTTATGGGCAAAAACCACTATTTTGTCCCAAACCCAAATTTTCCAGAATTCAGCCAATGATGGAATATTAAAAATGAAATCGTCTGTCTTTTCTCATTTGAATAAACGAATTAAAAAAAAAAGGTCTTTATTAGCGGTATCCAGATGTACTGGATGTACACGCTTGGTTTGTGTAGCCCATGCTATGCTTGATATAGGAACAGCAATATTTCCAACACGTCTTCTTAAAATCTTCTTTATATTACAAAAAAACACATATTATGTGATATCATATTGCATCAATGTCGTATGCAGTGAATCGGATTAGACTAATCGGTATTATCTGTGGCTCTTCGCTTATTTCACGTGATCTTCTCAACTCGTTTTTAAAACAATCCCATCATCGCGTCGAGGATCGTTTCGACTTACAAGGCGAATAATAAGAAAGTCAGACTACTGTGATATGTTTACGAAATTAGAGTTTACAGCATGTTTAGGAAACTTGATTTATTTGCTTTAAAATGAACTGTGTTTTAAAGAAAGAAAGAAAGAAAGAAAGAAAGAAAGAAAGAAAAAAACGTTCATCATTTAACATAATAGACCTGCAATTATGCTCAAAATCTTCAATTACTGCCATTGTAACAATGCAATGTGAGCAAACATAGGTGCATAATTTGTTGAATGTAGAATGTAGAGCGTATGATGAAATTGCATGCAAGTAAGTTAGAATATTGCATAAATCTTGGCAGTTTATGGAGCAGCAAGCTGTTACTGGGTAATTCAAACGTTAGTTTCATTACAATATGTAGCAGTTCTTCACAGTTTAAATCTATAATACTTGCAAGTTACACCTTAGTAGATTTAACTAACGACCACGCTCTGAGAAGAAAATAATATCTAAATATTTGAGTAATGCAAGACACCTTTTTAGCAATACTTCGCGTTCCTCTTTTTTCTAGCTACGTGAAACATAGAGTAATATAGCGGATTTAGCTAAACTGTTATAAAATTCTAATCGGAAAAGAGATAGTATACAGATATAGCTCATCGGAGATGATTAAAACAACATTTAAAAAAGAAGAAAAAAAAAAGATACAGTTCCTGAAGGCTTAATATTATCACGTGTACATTAAATACAGAGTGTCGGTGCCAGCATTTAGACAATCTATACAAAAGCATAAGAGCAAACGTGGATCTGTGCTTCAATTTGATCCATATAAATATTAGTTACAGGAATGTTTGAAGTGACTGTTAGGATTAAAAAAAAAAAAAAAAAAAAAAAAGTGTAAAGGTGTTCAAGCATGTTTTGTATTAAAGCACTAGTCATACATAACATTCATAATACATGTGTGCCTCGTACCGTTTACTGGAATGTGCCAAGAACGGATATTTCAAGATTTAATATATAGATCTCAGTGTACTTTGGTCAGTATTACATTTTTCCATCGTACAGATCTCCGTAAACAAATAACCAAAACTTTATTTGGTTATTTGAGGCTATATTGATATAATGATTATGGTGTTCTATCACTATCTATTTGTGAGGGAAAGTTACACTCAGTAACTTATATTTAAAAATGTAAAAGATGTTGGAATAGATCTTTCAAAGGAGCTGGTCAAAGTGGACACTGAGTGGAAAAACTAGTCGAAAACGATCTCAGAAGCCTGACGGAGACAGGTGCTTGCATCATCAGGCAGGTTACTGTGGGTGAGCTCGTTTCCATCCAGGCGCAGAGACTTCAGTCTGGAGTAGTTTACAGGTGAGATGACCTTGCAGATGTTGTTCAGGTCAAATTCTGGAAGAAAAAAAAAAGGAGAGAATAAAAAAAAAAACCCAAGTCGGATAGTGAAGACTACATAGTGGTACAGAAAGAAAGAATTGGAAGAGCGTAAGCACTCACTGCTAATTTCATTGACTTGCAGGTACAGATGCTCAAGTGCTTCATTGATCTCTGGGATGGTCTGGAGCTTATTGAAGGACAGGTCCAGCTCCAGGAGAGAAGTAACGTTGAACACGCCTGCCGGAATACCCGAGTCTACCAGCTTGTTGTGAGAGAGACGCAGGTACTGCAGTTCAGGCAGTTTGGCCAGATAGCCACTGGGGATGGATTCGATATCGTTGTTGTCAGCATACAGCATCAGTAGGGAAGCTGGGATACCTGCTGGGAGCTTTTTTAGCTTGTTCTCACTTAAATCCAACAGCATCAATGACTTCAGTCCTTTGAAGGCCCCGACGAGGCCTTCCGAGGTCAGTTTGTTCTTGGCTAGGTGGATGGTAGTGAGGTTCTCCATGCCTGACAGTAGGCCTGAGGGAAGTGTAGTAAGCCTGTTGCCAATGAACTTCACTTCATCCAGGGACTTGGATTTAAGGACAGGAGGTTTATTCAGCTTGTTGTAGCTGAAGAGGAGCTTCTCCAGTTTGCCCAACTTGTCAATGGTTCCTGACTGGATCTTGTCGCTGGTGATGTTATTGTTGTCAAGGACAAGCCAGCGCAAGTCAGTGACATTGTCAAAAACACCTGCCTTGATCTCCTCGATTAGGTTGTTCTGCAGGTAGAGGTATTTGATTCCCGTCGGGACAATCGGTATGTACTTCAGGTTGATGCCATCACAGTACATGGCAGTGGGGAAGTTGATGGGACAGTTGCACTCCTGAGCACAATTGGGCGCGGATGGCATAGACTGTGCCGCAGGCTCGTAGTCATAGTCATAGTACTGACAGATGCACAGACTGACCAGGCCAGCCAGGAGGACAGACCGAACAGGGAACATGGTTTCACAGCAGTGACAAACACAGTGGAAAATCTGCTGGAAAACAAACAAGCAAAAGATACAGAGTTAAATTCGATGCATTCTACCTCGACATAAATATCGACACAAATATCGTGTCGTATCTATGAACTCATAATCATCGGGAATTTGTGGAAAATCTTTTAACATGTGAACAATCAGGCCTCAACTGAAATTAAGTACACACCCCATGTACGCAAATCCAAGCTTATTCCTCATTATAGCTTACTTAAACTGCAATCACGATCCCACCCTGCTCGCCCCTCCTCAACCTACGTAACACACGCCCTACAGCAACCCCGGTTCTTTTTTAGTGTAAACATTTACAGGTGGGATTCGAAGCCCAAAAACAACAATAAGAAAATAAATGACGTACCTCGACTAGACATCATACCAGTATATAAAAAGTTTGCTTAAAAAATGTATTGTACGTCTTGAATTTAGAAATTCCACTAAGCAGACCCGTACTTGGACACATTACTGTAACGTTCGAAGATGCAAACTCAGCACAAATCTTTTTTTAAATTTTATTTAGAAAATGCTAAAGAACATGTAAAGCTAATATGTTCACGCAGTGCACGCACACACATAATGGAACTAGGCGGTTTAATCTCCTCCTCAATCCTAAAATCTCGAACACACCGAAACAGACCACACTTTGAACCTACGCCAAACAGAGAGTCAAAAAGACGTTGCCAAAAACTGAGCACAATCGCTAACTTTTCAGAAGAACTCTTTTTGTTAACAGGTAGGATCTGACTTACCTTATTCCCTCTGTCTGTGTTTCAGGCTGCAGGCAGAGGTGTCTATGGCCCAAGGTCTCTGGAGAGGACGAGAGAGGGAGGGCGAGAGAGAGGGAGGGATAGAGAGTGAAGAAGAAAGAGAGGAGGGAAATAGAGAATGAGAAGACTGGCTCAGCAAAACTACAGTGGCCCTAGAATGATTGGAAACAGCAGTCAGACAGCCTGCAGAACGTCAGCGGTCTGTGCACCGTGGTATGTCGGTTCTCGCGTGTAACGAGTTTCAGGTGCAGCTCACGCTCCGGCAGAGGTTCTACGCCTGCAAAGGCTCGCAACACACGCTGCAAAATATATATACCTGTGTGGTTTGCACCCACCCACACACCTCAATTACCCAATCGTCCGGAATGACCCTTTAAAAGAAATAAACGATTGTGAAGCAGCAACACAAACACCAAAGCGTTGCGCCAGCGCTGAACATTTCCAACGCTTAACGTTTCTCTTCCTCGAACAGAATAAAATGTCCGCAACAAAACCGGTCTCATAAAATGTTGTGGAAAGTCGAAGAAGAAAGAAAAAAAAAAGCATTTGGCTACATGTGATGCCAACCGCCTACCATTATATTAACCAGTCCACTGCGGTCGTAAATTAGCTTTGGAAAAAGTGACAAGAGGAAGCAGAAGCAGAAACTGAAGCCAGACCAAACTTACATAAGGCCTTTACTACTGTTGCCTTTGCTGGCTGTCTGCAGAGCATGGCATCCAGTGCGAGCAGGTCCAATGCTCTGCAGATGTGTAAATATAAATCAGCCATCCTTTAATCTGCAAACGTATCTCTCTCAGCATGCTCTCATCGTCATCTTGAAGCGTGCTTCTGGATAGCAGACACCCAGATTGCCGCAGAGCTCTCTTGACTGGAGAAAGGAGACTACTTTTATCTCTAAGCTGCGTCTGGTCATTGGCTGGAATGTTCTCTGCACATTTCCTGTGCAAACAAAATAAGATCTGGGTCGATCAAATTTGTCCCCTTTTCACTTCGACGGTTTTTTGACGATTGTAAGATGCATGTGTTCTGTGATGAGACAGGGTTCTCGTAAACATTTCGCACTAAACAAAACAGGCTCTGGCTTTCTCTCTACTTTAAGCTCGATCCCTCCACCCCACTGACATGTGTTAGCACTTGAGAGTCAGGGAAAAAGCAATATATTATTTCTTAGAGCATGCGTTTCTCCAAAGCCAGATTTTGTCTTCCTATTTGAAAGAATGTGATTATATGGGCAAGAGCGAAGCCTAGATTCGCTAATATAATAGAATATTATTCGTGTGATGTGCATATGGACTCTCAGGTGGATATATATTTCAGGTGAAAGGTCTTTTGGAAGAGGTACACTGAAGCAAATCTGTGACCACTTAAGAAGATAGAAAACTGAAACGTCTTCAGACATAGTTTCCTACGGCTCCATCGTTTTTTGTTTTTTTTTAAATTTTTGGGTCTTTTTGCTTACCGCAAAATCAGCACAAGCACACACACACACACACAGACACACCAAGACCTCATCATTAGTCTGTCTGATCTCATTTCAACAAGGGCGACTAGATTTGGTACAATTTTTACTGTGAAAGAACCTCACCCACAGGACAAGAATTCCATGCATGCAGTTATTTGATATTTATTAACGTGTACACGTGTAGGCTTCATCTCATCAGTTAGCTTAGAGACTCAAAAGTCCACACTAACAAGCGACGAAACGATCGCCAACCATTCGTTTTTTGTATGTTCTTCTGTGAGGCGCAATTTTAGCGACAGCGACGAGCTACACTTGACTTGAGATTTTAAATGCAAATTAGGTATGATGCAGTAAAGTGACAAATCCAAACAACTGGCTCAAATGAGTCCTTGGACCAATCCTATGACACGTGTGGTCTGGCAATTCTTCAGTCTCCCACCACTAGTTCCTTCCTAGTCCCATGCGATGAGTTCACATTTACTGTTTGACGCCGAAAATGGAAGAAAACGTACGGTGGTTTCGTCGTAACCTGTTATGAAGCGGCCACTTTATTAGGAACACCGGAACATCTGCACGTCCATGCGGTTATCGAATCAGACAGTCATGTGGCGGCAGCGCAATGCAGAAAATCTTGCAGATACAGGTCAAGAGCTTCAGTTAATGTTCACATCAAAGATCAGAATGTCGGGGGGGGGGGTTGGAGAGGTCGTGGCATGTTGGTAACAGATGGGCTGGTTTGAGTATTTCAGAAACTACTGATCTCCAGGGATTTTCACACATAACAGTCTATAGCGTTGGTGCGAAAAACTGCAGGTTGAAACACATTGTTGATGAGACTGTGGCGAGCTGAAAAACATCTCAGCATCCACAAAACATGGATAGTGAGTGTATATGAGCTCTCGTGAAATGTGTATAGAGACGTTACAAAGAAAAAAGCAGCTTGGAGGAAAGTAGTAGAAAAATGGCTTTGCTAATCCGTTAGACAGTGACAACAGTAGCGGTTCTACAAGCTGACAAAGAACAAATGACAAGGAACATGAGGGGCTTGTCTCTTGTTAGTGTGAATGCTAGGAATGCAGTGAACCCAGGCAAATCCATCACCTCTACATCAATGCTGTAGTTTGAGTAGCCAAACAAGTGATATTTAGCAACTAGGACTTCAGAATTCAAATTGATTTGTTTCAATGCAGTTCAATTGAAGAACAGTATTGATTATACAGAGTGATTTTATGGAGATGGGAGTGATCCGGACCCTTTCTGCTCTCCGGACTTGCCTGATCCGTTTGGATGCACTACCTCTGGATGGAGCTCTCATCAACTGGAGGCTACAGCCTGGAGATCGCTGAGGACGGTGCCGCTTGGAGTACCATGGAAATGGTTTTGGACGTCAATTCCACATGGACGTTCTCGCTGTGGTCGCTGGGACTACGGTTGCAGCGATGGACTTGGGACTTAAATCACCACATACAGTTTTACACTCAGGTCTCCTTTAGTGAACAGTGGACTAGTTCAACAAACAGACTTCATATAAACACCATAATGAACTTTCTTTTACTCTCACACTATCCGTCGTTACCCGGATGAGGACGGGTTCCCTTCTGAGTCCGGTTCCTCTCAAGGTTCTTCCTCGTATCATCTCAGGGAGTTTTTCCTCACCACCGTCACCACCGTCTCACTCAATAGGGATAAACTCACACGCTTAAAATCTCTATCCTGTGTTTATATGTTTCTGTAAAGCCGCTTTGAGACAATGTCCGCTGTTAAACGTGCTATACGAATAAAACTGAATTGAATTGAATTGAATGTGCAATCAGGCAACAATTGAATTAAACAGAGCGCCACTATTCCATCTTAACTGCTGTTACCATTGACTATAGATGTTATACCATATGACCCCATATGTACTGTGAGTCTACAGAAGGAAAAGGAGACAAACAACGTCAGCAAATCATGAGTGAGTAAAAAAAAAAAATGAATCAAACACCTGTTTGCCGTTAAAAAAAAAAGAAGAAAAAAAAACACATTTATCCCGTCTTTTTATTTATTTAATATTTCCTATTACTAAATTTCCTATTACTAAACAAACAACAACAAAATGAGTGGATGAATAAAAGTCTCTGAACTTTGAATGGTACGTTCACAGAGCTTTATACAGATATTTATAAAGATCAATTTTCACCCGTGAATGGTTTATGAGTTGCTGTTGGCAGAAAAGACAGAAAACTGCCATGACTTATTATTTCACCAAATGTTAATATTGCTTATGTCCACTGGCGAGGGTTTTTTTTGGGAGGACACATTGCTCATTGCTTGCTCGTATATTCAGTAATTCACTCAGACGAGACATCGTTCTCGAACATCCACTAGGAAAATGTATCTGCCACTGTCTGGAACAGAGCTGGTGCCGTCTAAGAATAACAAATATACTTATTGGTCCTTGCAAGGATTGCGAGCGAGAATCATCCTCTCAATTCTAAGCCAAAAAATAAATAAATAAATAGTGTTTCTTATTTTTTCGAGAATCACGGAGCACCGAACAACAAGCTATTGAGCAACATTCCCTCACCACTAATGGTAGGCTTTAAAACTGTGTAACCCTAAGCCTAACCCTAACTGCTCAGTGATTGTCATTGTAAGGTTATAACCAGACAAAGTTCAGTGCAGGGTCTTCCTTCTTTCACCAGCCCTCTTCTCTCATGCTCTCAAAAGAGCAAATAATGAAAAGTGGATTCACCCCCCCCCCCCCCCCCCCCCCCCAACAGATCCCAAGGAATGGAAACTGGAAAGACATTCACATATGTTCCATCAGCAAGTCTGGGCTCTGTCCTCTTTTTTTAATTTGTTTACCGGCACATTTGTCTGAATACACTGAACTAAGTTCTCCCCTGCAGCAGCCTGCTGTTTATTATGCGTGTTTATTATTAAAAAGGTGGCTGAGGACCTTAAGAAAAGAAGCTCTGAAGAACGGTAATAAATAGATGATGTTGTTGGCTGTTAAGTCCTAAAACCAGGTCATTATTGGATCTTCCTGTAGGAAAATAATCCAAAGCATTCCCCCAGATGTACACAAAAAAGCAGACTGACCACAAAATCTGCCTTTGGTGATGGCCTTCCCAGTCCTCTAACCTAAACCCCAATAAAACCTATTAAGCCCAAAATGACAGCCATGGAGTATCAAAGACATCCTATATGGACGCATCACTTGAGAGTCAGACATAGCGTGTATACTGTAAATGCAGAATCTCTTTAATTAGGCTTTTCAACGAATCACGATCCATAGCTTGGATTAGATTAATGTAATACTGAGTCAGAAGCCCAGGAACGCTAAGGTTAACACCTGAAAACACCAGAAAAATGAAGTGGAGGTGGTAGGCAATGTGGTACATGACAATGCATTATGTATAAAGACTGATCGGGATGTTAAAGAAGATGACACAGGTGAAGCGAACGAGATATGTGAAGAGTAGAAGTGAGAATACAACAGCAAAATTTGAAGCACAAAAAAGGACAGCCACTGCGGTGTGAAGGGTCACGGGAGCAGAGGTAGAAGAAGGCCAGAGACAAAAGAGAGTGGACGAGGGTTTGGAGCATGTGGAGAAATTGTGGAGAAGGGCGTAGCCATGGACTGAGGTCAAAGCAGCAAGTCCAGAGCAGTGAAAGAAAAGGGTTCAGGACTAGGGGCTGCGTTAACCAAGAATGGGTATTTACCGAATTTCAAAAGTATTGATGGAAAATTCTGAATTCATGTGTCATTTTGAAGGATACAAAATAAAGCTTTCAATCAAGCTGTGCACCGTATTCATCTTCTGCCATAGTCATAGCACATTAAAACCTTTCTAGGTTTGTTGTACAGGAAGAAAATCCTTCTGCACACATTCATTTAGCACCAGTGGTGGAACCGCACACTTATGAAAGTGTAGGGTTTTAAAACTTCAGGAGAGATTGGGAAAAACAACAGCAAATACAGCTCGCCATCATTAAAACTTCTATAATAGAGCTTCTATATCTATATAATATAGCGTCTATAGCTTTTATGTTGACCACTCTAGCTAACTAGTTTATTGGTGTTGTGTTCATTAACAACTGCAACTTGACCAGGTTGTTGAGCTTCACAAAATGGGGCGTGGCTATAAGAAAATAGCACAAGCATTGAAAACGCTCATTTCCACCATCAGGGCAATAATTAAGGAGTTCCAGTCGACTGGAAATGTTATGAATCGACCTGGAATTGGACGAGTGTCTATATCGTCTCAACGCACCGTGAAGAGGACGGTTCGAGCAGCCAACAAATCTGGTGACAGGATGCACCAAATCTGGAAGTTTCTCCTTCCTAATCATGCTTATACAGTGCTCTCCAGTAATATTGGCACCCTTGGTAAATATGAGCAAAGAAGGCTGTGAAAAATTGTCTTTATTGTTTAACTTTTTGATCTTTTGTTAAAAGAAAAATCACAAAAATACTCTGCTCTCATGGATCTCAAACAATTGCAAACACAATACAGGTTTATCAAAAAAAAAAAAAACTTTGTTAAATATAGTTGTGCAACAATTATTGGCACGCTTTTAGTCAATACTTTGTGCTAGCTCACTTTGCCAAGATAACAGCTCTGAGTCTTCTCCTATAACGCCTGATGAGGTTGGAGAATACATGGCGAGGGATCTGAGACCGTTCCTCCGTACAGAACCTCTCCAGATCCTTCACATTTCGAGGTCCATGCTGGTGGACTCTCCTCTTCAGTTCACCCCACAGGTTTTCTATGGGGTTCGGGTCAGGGGACTGGGATGGTCATGGCAGGAGCTTGATTTTGTGGTCAGTAAACCATTTCTGTTTTGATTCTGATGTATGTTTTAGAACATCGTCCTGCTGGAAGATCCAACCACGGCCCATTGAATCTTTTCATTTAATATCTGTTGATATTTGGATAAACTTGGGTTGAGTTTGCAATAGTTTGATATCCATAAACAAAAGATCAAAAGGTTAAACAATAAAGACAATTTCTCACAGCCTTCTTTGCTCATATTTACCAAGGGTGCCAATATTAGTGGAGGGCTCTGTAGCTCCATGACTGCTCAACATAGTCCACATAGTCTGCAATGACTAAACTTTCCAGAGCAGGTGCTCATACAATGTAATCAAAACTGAGGGAGGAATGGAAATGAAATCTGCTCCTATTCCCATAAGCCATTCCACTGCTGGGAAGAACAGTAGCCATGACCACGTCATGCCGTTCCACACCAACGTGGCCACTTGTAAATGCTCTTGGCATATTTTTTCCATTTGTTGAGCTTATAAAGAAAGTACCAAAGGTAAACTACAGTGATGACAGATAATTGTGTGCTGGGAAAAATGATAGCTGCCATATTTATAAACAATAAAGATGCATCAGTTGTTGCCATGGCTTCCTATTCCATTAACTGTTAATGGGTAGGATTTGTATTTGTATGAGGTCACTGGGCAGTTTAGCACATTGGCTCGGGGTTTCATCCACTTACCATTCAACAACAGTCACTCAGGACGTGCACTGAAACTCAGTGCACTGATAGAAATAAAAGACATGAGCTGGGTTTTAATATACCACTTTATGTTTGGTCATTGAACAGTTCTGCTGCATTGAGCTTGGTTAGTTAACCATGCTGAAAAAACTGTACCCAGCATGGTGCCAAGGTGGAAATGTTATTGGAACAGTTACTCCCTGTGTTCAGAACATTCTGGCCCTATGATGAAAAAGAGGCTATAATGGTTGGTAAACAGTGTCAATTTCTCTGCAGACATGTGTGAGAATAATGCTTGGTAGAGTGACCAAAGACAAAAGCAGGAGCAGAAAAAAAATAGGAAAGACACGTCACTAGACATGGAAAGAAAAAAAAAAGACTCTTGTTGAAGTACTTGTGTACATTTTCCCCTGTAATCCCAGCAAACAGGGGACGTCCCCTGGACGTTGTGAATGTCCACTCAGGTCCGCATTTGGTCTGGTTTATAACGTCTGCTGGCGGACGTTCCGAGGACATCAGAGGATATCAAATCATAACACTACTGAATGTGTTCACTTCAGCGAAAGTCCCCTAAGCGTCCCGAATGGCCGCTGGACGTCCTGTGAACGTCCCCTTGAACATCCGTAGGACGTAAAGGGGACCCTACACATTGAGGTTCATAGAGGCCATTTAGGGGACGTCCTGTGGACCTTATTTTTGTCAGCTGGGATAGTACTTTCTGAGTATGGTTAAATCAGTGCTTTTACTTTTTGAGTTTATTCAAATTGATTTAAAAACCCGTTAAGTTGTAAACCAATTAAAAGTCCCCACTTACACCAGTAACCTGGTGAAGACACACTATCCTTCCATTCGGTCGATGACGACATTTGGATGGTACAAAGGTGCAGCAGATATCCATAGTATTCTCCAGATATTGGCATGAAAAATACTTCTGAGGTGACAATGGAAATGGAGATAGACTTTACAGTATTTCCAAAATAATGGTGATAAACATTTCTATTACCACTGTGGTAATCTAATTAACCCCCAGAGAACAAATAGTCCAGATAGCACAGTGGAACACAATGATTCAGACCACAGCAGGGGTGAGGTTAGAAATGGGGTGGCTATGGCTTAGTTGGTAGAGCGGGCTGACCACTAAATGTAGGGTTGGAGGTTAGATTCCCGGCCCACGTGACTCCACATACCAAACGCCTTGGACAAGACACTGAACCCCAAGTTGCTCCCGATGGCAAGTTAGTGCCTTGCATGGCAGCTCTGCTACCATTGGTATGTGAGTGTGTGTGTGAATGGGTGAATGGATGAATGAGACACAGTGTAAAGTGCTTTGGATAAAAGCACTGCATAATAGCAATAGAAACCGCATAATAGCATACTTAACAGTATGGTTAAAATAGGACATCCTGATAACAGGTAACCCCCAGTGTACAAATTCAACTGTGCTAGTACGTGATCTGATACACAGCCAGAGACGAGATGTGAAACAGCTGTTAAAAACATTACCAGTGGTTTTTTGGGTCCAGGTATATGTTCCCTTTCACGGCTCCTGAACCAGCCTGCGAAAGCTACGAGAGGTTTGATTAAATCGAACAAATAGAACGGTACGGAGACGAGGAAAATCTCAAAGAGCAAACGTTTTCGAATTGTTCAGACATTAGTAGACAGTGATGTACGGGTTGATTTTACATAGGTTTGGTAACCGGGTGATACAAGCGAGAGGAGAAACTCATTCGCCCTGTCAAAATAGAAGGGTGAGCTTGTAGTGATATAGTTTTATGTGGGGGTGGAATAATGTTTTGAAATTGTACAACATCATGCATTTGTAGGTTACACCCCCCCCCCCCCCCCCCCCCCAAAGAATTGGACAAAATGGGCACTTTTGGACTGAATAACTACCTAGATAATGTTAGTTAGCTTGTTTGCGTCTTTATTTACTGCATCATTTCTTCACGAGAAGATCGCTGGAGAATGTAGAAAGCATACCGAGAGTCTCACGGGTCTTCAGTGATCCAATTCTTCCACAAAGTTTTGCATAATGTGTTTGTCGGTGATGAGAAACAGTAGCTCGGTTGTTTTCTGGATTTTTCCATGCAGGGGCAACTGGCACATGGTACGTATAATCATTCCGAACAAGTTGTTCAAGGGATACTAATGAATTCAGTACAAGTACTGAATTCGGTTTTGTGGATGTAGGATGTGGATTGAAACGATTTTGCGAACAGATTTTTAAAGATTACGGAGTGATTATCTGGTTATTATCGAGGTAGTGAATTATCCCTCGTTAACTTGTTAACATGTGAGTCGATTGCGAAATCTGGAATTGTACCATGCCAAATGGGATTCGTAGTAAATCATATCGTATTAGAGTTAGATTCAGAGAAACAAGTGATGGGGCTATGCGTTTATCCCTTTTACTGTCTGCACTCATGTAGCAGCGTAAAACCTATTAATTATTAATAGGCCCATGCTTTAAATCTCACCAGATGCTTGTCAAGGGATCTTAATCAAATAATATCTTATGTTTAATGCTGTAACGAGACACATGTGGTTCCAATTCAGAATATTTACATGTGTCAGTGTGGCAGTAATTTAACCGTGCACTAAATTATACAGCTTATAGAACCGCAGAGGAACACCGCAGAAAAGCAAGAAATACTGACTATGTGGGAGTGTGCTTTTAATGTCAGGGTGAGGAATACCTTGGACAAGATGATGAAAGAGAATAGTAGGCCACTTATTCATATGCATCTCGTAAACATCCAGGACCAGTTGGTGGGTCCAGACTTACTTTCCTCAGTCTTTATCTACTGCTTTCACTGTAGCTACTGAAATAATACGTTTATCTTATCTGCCTCAGGAATGAGCAGAGCTTGGTGGGTCGTCTTGTCGACCTCTGGCTTGAACATGTCATGGGAGGTGGTCTCGTCGGCCTCAGGAATGAGCAGAGCTTGGTGGGTCGTCTTGTCGACCTCTGGCTTGAGCATGTCATGGAAGGCTATGATGTTAGTCCACCCTGTCGGCCTGTGGAAGGAGCTCGGCTGGAGAGGCTACCCTTTTGGCCTCTGGCTCCCTCTTGTAGTAAATGGTAAACGGGTTCGTCTGACAGGCTGACCCTCCCCAAAAATGTTTCCAGGTCGGGTTAGAGATTCCCTCTAGCGCTGAGCTCCAGAGTGTTTTGTTTTTGTCGCCAGTACCGTACCGAGGCTTTAGTTGTTTCATTGTTCTTTGATTCATAGTTTTTGAACCTGTTTTTGTCCTCGTGTTTATAGATTTTTGTTTTGCCTAGTTTGGCTCACTTGTTGATTTGATATAGCCGTTGACTGCATTTGTATCTGTCTGCACTCTCCCTATACCTGACATCGGGAGGTTGTCGACTGGTGGACCGTGGTGTGGATGTGGACCCGGTGTTGCAAAATCCAGACTTTACTTCCTGTACTAACCTACGTAGGTTTATAACAATAAACCCCGCCTCTGGTCTTCATCGGCTGCTCGCTGACGGACGGGGCTGAAACTCGTTACGGTAGTGGGCGTTTCCTTTTTGAAACACGCTGACAGCGGTAAACCAATCACGACAGACTGGGACATCTGATCAATCAGAGCAGAGTATGCTCTCTGAAAGGAGTTGTTTAGAACGAATCCTTTAGAACGGACCATTTAACGAGTCGTTTGTGACACTGGGGGATAAAGGTAATGCTGCAGTTTAAATTATGAGCACGTTAAAGTGTTTTTTGACCTCGCATGCATGTAAATCTATCGTATGAGAGCTTTCAAACTAAATTAGGCACGTTTCAATGGTCATATTTTGGGCAGCTCATTGAGAAAGGGAATTGTTTTCACAGAATTTAATAGATTTTTTATTTTATTTACGCTCTCTGGTCTGATAGGCTACTGTACAAAAAACAAGCAGTATGTTCTTGAGCTTCACTCACACACACACACACACACACACACACACACACACACACTTAAAAACACACACGCATGATTGTGCAAGTGGTATGAAAGTCAGCAAGCAAGTGCAGGGTTAATACACATCCAATTAATGACACACAAAGTGTCACAGAGAGGGCATGTGACTGAATTAAAGCAGCTCACACACACACACACACACACACACACACACACACACACACACACACACACACACACACACACACACACACACACACACACACTCTAATCCTTCACTCTAAGTCCTGATTTTCAGTGTAAGCCTCCATGTATTGACCATCGGGTCCTCACAAAATATTTGGTTCCTCTCACGGTTTCTTTCACATGTCCACATGTCTCAGTGAGTTTTACTTTTCCACTGTCTCCTCTGGCTTGTTCGTGAGGGATCTAACTCTGTGTCTGACTTGTTTTTTTTCAAAGCTGCTTTGTGACAACGTCTATTGTTAAAAGCTCTCCGGAATATAACATTTACATTGAGTTGCTCAGTGTGTGGAAACTGAGACAGGGTTTGCTGTTTTGCAGGACGTATTTAGAAGAGTTTCTTCTTGGACAGCAGTATGAAAGAGTTGAAGCTGTTACATAACACACACACACACACACACACACACACACACACACACACACACACACAGGGCCGTTTCTGGCCATTTTGGCACCCTAAGCGAGATTCCTCATGGCCTTTTAAGCAGATTACTGGTTAAAAAGAATTCAGTAAAAATCTGTGTAGATCCATGTTCCCCTCACACTGACAGTGTGAGCTAGCGGTGGCAGAATTGAGAGACTGTCAGCCAATAAGACACGAGTATTTCCACGTATTTTACTGTAAACCCCATCTGATTGGTCTTACCTGTGTTCACTGAAGATACAAAATTACAACACTTCAGTCTTCTTTTGCTGACGTTCAGTTACATAGTGACTACAAGACTACAGCCCCGAGTGCCCAGTCCAGGTACTCTCTTTCTTGTGGGTGGGTGAGTCGGGTGGGGGCAAGGGCTGGGCGTCGGGGCGCTCATCGGCACCCTCAAGCTGGTGGTGTGCTAGGCGACCGGTTACTTTGCCTATGCCTAGAAATGGCCCTGTACACACACACACACACACACACACACACACACACACACACACACACACACACACACACACACACACACACAGAGCTATACACTGATACACTGTCCATCTCTTTTACTCAATCTCAGAAACGGCCCTGCACACACACACACACACACACACACACACACACACACACACACACACACACACACACACATACACTCAAACACCACTATACCCTGAAGGAGGGACTAAACTATTAGAGCCAGTAATCAAATTGTAAAAAGTAAGTAAATACGTAAATAAATAAATAAATAAATAAACGAAGATTCGGGTTGTGGTGACAGGGCACGCAGCAGTTTAAGCCTGGAGGATGTTAGAAATGTAGTTACACAATAAAAATCCATATTAATGTGTTTTCACTGATTATAACCTCAACTTTCTTGCTTATTTGGTTGTCGGACATGCTTTACACTTTTTTTTTTTTTTTAAAGAAGTTCCCCATTTGCACAAAGCACTTCCCTGCGTTATCAGTGTATCTCATAAGTAAATCCAAAAGTGTGCTTTGGTTTAGTTAGTACATCTTGGTTTGATATGAAATGCCTCCTGATGTGCTTAAAACTTTTTTTTTTTTTTTAAATTATTATTATTGTTAATATCATGAGCAGAATTGAAATACTGAGACAGCCTAAATGGTATCAACAACACCATTCCTCTGGAGATGGGAAAAGGCTTTAAAAGTTTACAAGGGGGTGATTATGTTGCTTTATTTTTTGTCCATGTCGTGTTGTGATTGGAAAGTGTGGTATAATTTTACCCACCACAAGGGGGCATCAGAGAAGAGAGAGAGAGAGAGAGAGAGAGAGAGAGAGAGAGAGAGAGAGAGAGAGAGAGAGAGAGAGAGAGAGTGAAAACCTGACGGAAAGAGAGAAAGCCAGAAAAAGAAAGGTGGAATTTAGAAAGAGGGGCTGAAAGAAAGAGAAAGAAGACAGAGAGAAAGAGACAAAGGGAGAGAAAAAAGAGAAATGGGGGGGGGGGACTGACAGAAAAAGAAAGATGGAATGTAGAGAGAGGGACAGAAAGGAAGAGAAAGAAGCCAGAGTGTAGACAGAGAGAAAGAGACAGAAAGAAACAAAGGGAGAGAAAAAGAGAAAGGAGAGAGAAAGAGAGACAGAGAGACAGAGAGAGAGAGAGAGAGAGAGAGAGAATGAAAAAAGAGAGACAGAGAGAGAGAGAGAGAGAGAGAGAGAGAGAGAGAGAGAGAGAGAGAGAGAAAGATGGAATGTAGAGAGAGGGACAGAAAGGAAAAGAAAGAAGAAAGGGACAGAAAGAGACAAAGGGAGAGAAAAACAGAAATGGGGGGAGATAGAGAGAGAGAGACAGAGAGAGAGAGAGAGAGAGAGAGAGAGAGAGAGACTGACAGAAAGATAGAAAGACAGAGAAAAAAGATGGAATTTAGAGAAAGGGCCCAAAAGGAAGAGAAAGAAGAATGAGAGAAAGGGACAGAAAGAGACAAAGGGAGAGAAAAAGAGAAATGGGGGGGGGGGCAGCGAGAGAGTGAGAGAAATGGACTGAATGAGAGAGATGGAGACAATAAGAGAAATGGAGAGTGAGAGAGATGGAGAGAATAAGAGAGATGGAGAGTGAGAGAGATGGAGAGAATAAGAGAGATGGACTGAATGAGAGAGATGGAGAGAATAAGAGAGATGGAGAGTGAGAGATGGACTGAATGAGAGAGATGGAGAGAATAAGAGAGATGGAGAGTGAGAGATGGAGAGTGAGAGAGATGGAGAGAATAAGAGAGATGGACTGAATGAGAGAGATGGAGAGAATAAGAGAGATGGAGAGTGAGAGATGGAGAGTGAGAGAGATGGAGAGAATAAGAGAGATGGACTGAATGAGAGAGATGGAGAGAATAAGAGAAATGGAGAGTGAGAGAGATGGAGAGAATAAGAGAGATGGAGAGTGAGAGAGATGGAGAGAATAAGAGAGATGGACTGAATGAGAGAGATGGAGAGAATAAGAGAGATGGAGAGAATAAGAGAGATGGACTGAATGAGAGAGATGGAGAGAATAAGAGAGATGGAGAGTGAGAGATGGAGAGTGAGAGAGATGGAGTGAATGAGAGAGATGGAGAGAATAAGAGAGATGGAGAGAATAAGAGAGATGGACTGAATGAGAGAGATGGAGAGAATAAGAGAGATGGAGAGTGAGAGATGGAGAGTGAGAGAGATGGAGTGAATGAGAGAGATGGAGTGAATGAGAGAGATGGAGAGATGGACTGAATGAGAGAGACCGCCTTCTACATTCAGTAATTTGTAATAAACAGCCGCGTACACTTTTCATGATCTTTACGCGTTCCGGTTCCTCTTTACATCCTGAAATCGAATCATTCGAATAATAATAAACTCCCGTTTACAATTTAAATGTGATCCGCGATCATTTCCCGGCATTCCGTTCTCGTCCATGATGCGTTTGAGTGCAAAAGTTTGCACGCTCTTAGGATGCAGAAATGTCATGTATAACAGCAGGACATTTCGGGCGTTCGGTTTTTTCAGACGTTCCTTCGTTTTCACGAATAACAAAAGTCCTAAAACGATCGAATGAATCGAAATGATATCTGCTCAAATGTTTGTTTCCTCCTTTCGGAACGTGATAGAGATATTCTTTAATAACAAAGACGCTTTTATACCGACCTCCAGCCTCTCGTGGTTGTAGAGCAGCGTGTAGAAGACCCAGCTCTGGCCAGATGAACAGACACTGTTCTAGCTCGATCATGTGACCAGAGTTTCTTGATAAATCAGTCAGAATGCCATACACTCACTGCCTTAGACCATTTATTTGTAGATAAACATGTAAAACAGAGATATATTTCCCCTTTTTCACACAGTAACCACGGGGTACAATGGGTCATGCGTGCAGTATCGCCTGTTCAACTCTCTTACTCGCTTACTTATTGTAGGTGTAGTTGTACTGTATACTGTAATTGTATTGTTCCAAGTTGGTCGTTTTGCCACTTTCCAACCATTAGATAGTTATCCACTATCATGCAACCTGGTGAGGGTAAGTGTTAGCATGTGCATCCTTCAAGACACGTGCAGCCTTGTTGTTTCTGCCTCTCATGCTACCTCACACTTTTCCCACGACTGGTTAGGGATTTCAATAATTGACAGGGACGACAGTAAGACCATCACCCCTCCCACCTAGAGATCCTAATTATTACGACTCGGATAGCATCAGCGGGATTCGAACTTGCGATAAGGTGAACGAGCTTCTGTTGTGCCACACTGTGACGTTATGAGAAACCATGCGGTATATACCATCCATCCATCCATCTTCTATTCTGCTTATCCTTCAGGGTCGCGGGGAACCTGGAGCCTATCCCAAGGAGCATCGGGGACAAGGCGGGGTTACACCCTGGACAGGGTGCCAATCCATCGCAAAGCACATTCATACACTACAGACACTTTGGACACGCCAATCAGCCTACCATGCATGTCTCTGGACTGAGGGAGGAAACCGGAGTACCCGGAGGAAACCCCCAAAGCACGGGGAGAACATGCGAACTCCGCACACACAGGGTAGCGGCGGGAATCGAACCTCCAACTCTGGCGGTGTGAGGCGAACCTGCTAAGCCACTAAGCCACCGTGCTCCTGTGTACCATATTTGTGTATACCATATATATCCTATATACCATATTTGTGCATAGCAATGTGCGACTGTAAAAGCGTGATTGTCCTTTACTCTTAAAAGGTCACAGTCCATTTGGGATGTGTACAGATGTGGTGTGTGTTGGTGTATGGAAGTTTTAGCTTTGACTCGAGAAAGAAAGAAAGAAAGAAGTCACCTTTATTGCCGATATATTCAAGTCCGGACGACTACCGTGCTTGTTTTCTTTAAGCAAGGAAAGGGAATTTTTTTTTTTTTTTTTTTTTTTTTTTATACAGCATTTATTTACAGCTTCTATACATGTGACAGTCACTAACACAAGGACAGAGGGGGACATGTTCAGCCACGTCTACCTGCTAATTCCACTCCTCTTCAGACACAAATGCACACATTTAAACATGGCAAGCCACCCTTGGTGAAGCAGAACAAATAAGAAGAATAGTGAAGAAAAAAAAAAAGCATAGGTCTTTGGGAATTGCTTCCATTAAAAAGACAATATAGTTTATTCTACCTCTTGAAGAGCTTTTTTTTCCTACCATATGTGGCATGGCAGCTGGGTTTAAAAACGATCGAGACGAACAAACGAACAAACAAAATGCACATCTGAAGCAAGAGGAGGAAAATACTGCAGTGTGACAATTCATTGCATCTCCTAACTGAAAGGAATACTGCGGGGGGGAAAAAAGAAGAGAAAAATGGAAAATTTGAGCATGTTGGCTGTATTTCTAACAGCACACGCTGAACACTACTGCTATACAGGTAATAATAGTTGAGTGCACCTAGTATATCAGCTCTTTTTCCTGGTAATGTGGAGCAAATTAACCTTTCGCTGCCCGCTCAGCAGGCCCGCCTTGTCAATTTAGAAAAGTCCCAAAGATCCAGAGAGGGGCCAGGAGTGGATCTTCTTTATATGAACAAGAAGTATCCAAATAGAACCACATTCTTTTGAACCAAAGGACTATATATATATATGTGCACTTGATTATCCTAAGTGGTCATGGCTTTTTCTTTAACCAATAATACCTCTATAATTATTTTTATTATGCTCTTTCACTTAACACAAGGTTCTAGTAGTGCTATAGGGATGTATAGGAAAAAAAAAAAAAAGAGGAACAAAGCCTGATACGTGTTTAGCTATTTCTTTTTGTAACATGTAATGTGCAAGATACTTGATGTTGTTACTGTTTATTACTTCGCTATGTGAAATTAGTGCGCAGTACTGCCTGTTGTGTGCCATTATCAGTATACTCAGAACACATTTTGAGTCGTCCGAGTCAGGACATTCGAATTCGAGTTACACACTTGAGGTGCTTTGGAAAGGAGGGGGTGGTTGGGGTGGGTGGGTGAGTGGGGATGGGGGGATGGGGGGATGGGGGGGTATAAGGACAGTGGTCAGGCACTCTAGACGCCTTATTTCTTCCTGTAGTTGCCCAGCTGAACAGCAGAGCGGTCAAAAACGCAACGGAAAGTGATGGGTTGGACCTCCCAATACGGCACGGGGTTGCTGAACAGACTGATGCCGGAATACATGGCCTTCTTGGTGTTGAAGCTGGCAGGGCAGAAGTCTTCTGTTCCCACAGAGGCTATCTTGTTGGCATGAAGATAGATCACCTAAAAAGAAAAAAAAAAGACCAACGTGGTCTACCAACTAATTTCAAGAAGCGCATCCTAACAAGCATGTTCGAGATTGTATTGGGGAACATGTATCTCATGAAGGTCGATGCTCACCTGGATGTACTTGTGGTCAGGAAGACCAGCAGGCACACTGGTTAGAGCATTGTGGTCCAGGTGGAGCTCCCTCAAGTGTGGAATCATGGCCAGAGTCCCGTTCTCCACAACACTGATCTCGTTACTGCTCAGGCCAAGCCTACACACACACACACACACTATATTAGCATCTTTTTTAATATACGCATTTTCAGGAACCACTTTATTCACAGGATTTCAGGAACACTGGGATGCGAGGTAGGAATAGGCCCTGGATTAGACGCCAATCCGTCACCAGACACAATGCACACACGTTCATTCAAACCTAGGTTCAATGTAGTGTACCAGAGTGTATTTGGGAGGTGGGAGGAAGGGAAACCAGAGAACCCTGAGGAATCCCAAGCTGACATACATAGTTACTGCGAACTCAGGATCAAACCATGTACCCTGAATACCCCTAACCTCTTTCAGAACCTGGTTAGGTTTTTTTTCCCAAATAAAAGCTGTATCTTTCATAAAATAATGCTTTTATCACATAGGGACCCAACAAATCTTCCCACAGGATCTGATCACTCAGCCGTGGAAAGGGTTTTTAAGTTATCAAAAGTGGTACATGCACAGGTTTTTAACGTTCTTACTTGGCTAGGTGCTTGAGACCTTTCAGGCTGTCGGCAGTGACCTTGGTAATCCTGTTCCCATCCAGGTGCAGCTCTGACAGAGAGGTGGGCAGACCTGCAAGGATTTGTAAGCATCATAAAGACATGAACAATGATGTCAAGTGCTGTGTAGTCCATCCATCCATCCATCCATTTCCCATACCACTTATCCTACACAGGGTTCTAGGGCACTAGATCTCAGGGGATCTCAGGGGACTCAGGGCACAAGGCAGGGGACACCCTGGATGTGGTACCAACCCATCTCAGAGCACAACTGCACACACTCACACGCTATGGATGATTTAGAAATGCCAATCAGCCTATGATGCATGCCTTTGGACTGGGAGAGGAAACCCTAGAAGAACATACAAGCTCTGCACATACAGGGTAGAGACAGGAATCGAAACCCAGAGGTGTGAGGCATATGTGCTAACCACCGTGCCCTCATAAGAGGAATTGTAGGAATGGGTATGCAGTCACGTATGAGCAGTGTTCTCCTGTGTGACCTTTTGTCTCAAATAGCCTTTTTAGCTGTAATTCTCCACATAAATTGTCTACATGTAATTACTGTAGTCTATCTCTAAGCAAAAATAATCACAGATAGACTTCAGAATTCCTGACCTTTGGGAATGCTGGTAATGTTGGTGTCGGCGATACGGATGTAGGAAACCCTCTTCAGATCCTTGAAAGCATCTGCGTCCACACCTGAACTGGTCAAGGGGTTGGAGCCAAGCTCTGAAAGGTCAGAATGATAGCTTTACTCATTATTTAAGCTTAAATGCTTGCTACAAGATAACAGTACAATCTTTCAGAGACCTCTCGAGTGTTCTCTGTGTGTATGGAACACTTTGAAATGGCTGGGAATTTATTTGCATTTGCATAAGCTGACTGGCTGATGTGCGCAGGTGCGTCGAATGCCAGGGGCGACGACGCTGTAGCCATGCTGGAACAGTCCGCTTATAAACACACGGCTGAACGGCTCCAAACGGAAAACAGGTTTTTATGGTGTTCGGCTGAATAAATGCGTATGAATGAAGAGTCGAGGTGCTCTGCACTGCAATGGAAAACCATGAACTGTGTAATTATATGCAAGAGAAAACACAGGTGCTGGAACACACACACACACACACACACGCCACCTCTACACCGGCGACCATCCAAGCAGCAACTCAAACCTATTTTAGATGCTGTTTCATCAGAACTCGGAGAAACTTCACAATGCCAGGTTTGGTTTGGTTTTCATCACGCCACATGCTGCATGGGAATCTTAAAACGACTTGTCAGCGACTCTGTGTAAAGGATTTTGAATAGCTCTTAATTGACGATAAGCTGGAGAACGGATTGTAGATCTACCCATAACATTACTAATTAGTTCTGGATTTAGTTCTTTATACACCTAGAAAAAAAGGGTCCTTCAAAGGTTCTTTGTACAGCCAATGGTTTTTAACTGTTTTAGGGTTCCCTTTAAGAAGTGTTTAAGCTTGAACTGTTTTTCTAAGCACGTGTTTGACCTAACAGACTCCAAAAAATGAATAAAAGTTAAGGATTATTGTATCTTCTTGTAGAGTTCTACTGAACCATTAAGGTTTACAAAGAACCTGCATGGTGCTAGATTAAGCCTGTGTAGAAAGTGCTAAAACCGAGGTATGGTCTGATACAGAAGAACATGTCACACTGACTTCCTGTCTTACCCATAACAATGACATGAACCATGCCAGTGAAGGAGGCCTTCTTGATTTTAGTGATCTGGTTCTCGTGGATGCGCAGCTCCTGGACGCTCTTGGGCATGTTGCTGGGAATATCCTTCAGCATGTTCTTAGACAGGTAAAGCCTCTGAAGGTTGACCAGAGGAGAAAAGGCCTTGGCGTGGATGATGGTGATCTTGTTGTTTACCAGAATGAGAGCCTATAACAGCCGAGAATCAGAGGATTAGTTGTATGTTGTAGGTTTTCAGTGGCATTAATATGAATGCATCGAGAAGAACATCTTAATGTAAATACAGCTGTATGATTCAAATGTCTATCTTTTTATCTGACATTTTGAATTGAGTAAGATCAGATCAGCGTGGTGAATGTGTTCAGCGCATGAAATGGTCCTTATGTTGTGTGGGTATCCGTGCAATGCTGTGCTCTTTGATGAATAATGGCAGTCAAAGCTGTGCTCTGAAGAGGAACTACAGCTACCTTACAATACAAGTAACCTGATAAAACATCTTAAACATAAAACCCAGCACAGGGAGATCATTGCTAGTGGGACAAGGCAAAAACCGATGCTACATCGGCAAGGAAAAATGTCTGTAAACAACGCTAAGTGAGTGCAAATAACAGTAATAATACCCAGTATATTGTTCTTGATGATCAGCTGCTATCGGTCAACGACAAACGAAGGATTCAGACGCGATGAAGACAAAAACGTGCTTTTACTTACAGCCGTATGGAAGAAGTTCTTCCAACGTGAAACAGAAAACACTCTTCTCCACTGCAACCCGATTCAATCCGAGGTATCTAGCGTAGCTAGCAAATGCACTTCATTTAAAATTGACTCGCTGATGTTATAAAGAATAAACCTCACGGCCGGAGCGCACGAACACACACGCGTGCTTTTCACGGCCACTGTTTAAACCGCGGGACTCTACCAGATTCGTCCCTGATCGCTTAACACTAATTACATTACTCCTTTCAGTACCAGTACTGGTTTTGCTGCATGCTCGTGTACTCAAATCGGTGCATTCCTACCAAGGACAGTCATCGATTCCGACATTCTACCACTTAAAAACAAGCAATTAAACAGTCGTCGATAATTCAGCATCTGATTGTTTTCTTAGGATCAGGTTTAAATCCCAACGGACCCAGACACTGGGGCTGTTAGAACGTTTCTACCAAATATAGCGTGAAAGATCTCTCCCTCCACCCACTTCTGACATCCGCCCAGATCGAGAGAAATGCTGGGAATGTGTTATTTCACACAGGGCAAGTAATGTAGCATAGAAACAGCTCTGAGTCCGTGACAGGAGTCTGAATTTATTGTGCTTAAAGTGCTATAAATGCGCGGCTGATTTCCAAAAGAAAACGGTTTCTCGCCCTGCGATCGGACCCGGAGGATTATACCATGGCTGACAACAATGTTTAGAAAAGAGATTTGATACATGAGCTCAAAACTTTCTTTTATGTGTGCATATTTGTAGGAGTTTATGGTTGAGCTATGGCTGAGGTTTTGTTCTGGAACCCAGGAATGACACTCAACTCCTTAATTGTTCAGAAATGTTGTTGTTGTTGTTGTTGGTGGTGTTTTTTTTGGGTTTTTTTTTTTTTTTTGGAAGAGCAAAATAGTTGTTCCAGGATTGTTTTTAGTGACAGTTATTGTAAAAATAGAGAAGAAGAACATTAAGCTGACATCCTCACAGCGTTCACTGTGGTCTGGAACAGCTGGATTATTTTCAACAAAGTTCTCCTCATGAAATTTACTCTGGAGCCGAGCGAATTTGGGAAGTTTACCAAAATAAATAAATAAATAAAATAAAACAAAGGCTGTGGTAGAGATAGAGAGAGAAAGAGAAAGATAGAGGGGGGGTTACATGAAGTGCTTTGAGGCCTTTGAAGTCGTTCTCTCTGATCTCGGTGATCTTGTTGTTTTGCAGGTCCAGCAGTTGGGCGTCTGATGGGATATCCTCAGGAACGTTTTTCATCCCTGTGGAGGACACAATAAGGGATTTAATAAAAACAGCCGAAGGTGAAAAGTTGAAACAAATGCAGACGCCGGTCTTGCAGCTTGGGTCAAGCTTTCCATATTCCTATGTATTTACTTCAGTCAATGTTCTGAAAAAACTCTAAAGAAATTCAGTCAAAAGCAAACATACAGTCAACTCTAGAATTATTGGCACCCCTTATGAGGAAAAACAAATATGCAATTATTCCAAATTTTCCACTCAAACTACATGGAAACTACCCAACCTTTCTCTATATCATTCACATGTTTAAAAAAAAATTCAATAATAATATTTTATCTCATAAAAATTCATCATTATAATTGGGGAAAACCAATGCTTGTTGACCTGCACAAGTCAGTTACCAGAAGAAATATACAACCACTTAAAAATCTACCACTAAGTGCAATGAGGTCCACAGAAGAACAAGTGCCAGAAGTCTGGAACAGTTTAGTTCTAGACTTTTGCAACAAGGAGGGATGAATGAGCAATAAAAGTTTAAGGTTAGCTTTCAAATGACATTAAGAAAAAAGAAATCCACCCACATCACATTATTCGCTGGAATTGCTATTAAGTTTGGAAAGGATGAGCTTTTCTTTGTTTTTTTTTTTGTTTGTTTGTTCTTTTTTTCTGCACTACTTACATTGTCATTGAGATTCTTTTGTTCGGCCTCAAATTGAATCAGTTGCATTTCTGTGCTTTCAAACATGTAATCTATCATTTAAAACATCCAGTCACAATTATACTCATTTATATAAACACCAGAACCAATCAAAACAGTAATATGGATAGCTTGTACTCTTATTTTTTCATATTGTACTTACTTTAATTTAAAAAAAAAAAAAAGATGTTCAAGATGTTATATATATGAAAATATAACAACTTTAAGTGAACCTTAGCAACTGGGGGGAAAAAAAAAAAACATGCCCAAAGTTTTAATTTCATATCAAATGATTTCTTTTTTTAATTATAATTATACGTTTTGGCTATTTCCACTTATAGTTTAATGTAATACTTATACTTTCATTGAATTTTTCCGTACCCCGGAATAAACTGGATAAAATAACCCTGGCTCTTTAGAATTTCTGCTGATTTTCCTTTTATCTATTATAGTAGATCTTGAATTCCTAAAAAAACCCTAAGAGAACCCTTGCATAGTAAAAAGAACATGGAGAGAAATCTTTGCATTTGTTCAAATAACCCTCTCAGAAAATGTACAGACTTTTATTTATTCATCCATCCATCCATCCATTTTCCGTACCGCTTATCCTACACAGCGTCGTAGGGAGCCTGGAGCCTATCCCAGGGAACTCGGGGCACGAGGTGGGGGACACTCTAAATGGGGTGCCAACCCATCACGGGGCCCACACACACATTCACACACTACGGACAATTTGAAGATTCAGCCAATCAGCTTGCAGCGCATGTCTTTGGACTTGCGGAGGAAACCTGAGTACCCAGAGGAAACCGCCAAAGCACAGGGGGAACATGCAAACCCTGCACACACAGAGCAAATATAGGCTTCAAACCCCTGACCTTGAAGGTGCGAGGCAAACGTACTAACCACTAAGCCACCGTGCCATATTAATCTTCATACTAACACGTCAACCCGATTTCACACGAAATGAGCATGTCAGTGAACGTCCTACGTCCTATAACAAAGTACAAATGTTAACCTTGCCCCGAGACATAACCTTAACCATTGTAATTTTTATTTTTCCACAAGTAATTCAAGATGTCTTGAGTCATGCGAATCATAACAAATTTGCAAGTGTGGAACCATGTTGAATCTGTTGTAAGAGGTCTGGTGGGACATTGTAAGGGATTGCAATCACACATCACATGCCTGGGCTCTGAGATCAGTGCGTAGTACTTGCTGAAGATAATATGAAAGGAACACATCTCATAGGCTATTAAAAAAATATATTTTGTTTTGACTACCTTGGCTAAAGAAACTGCAGTCATTTAGACTGTAATGTGCCAGATATGACTCAAGTCATTTTCAGTTTGTTTTAGGTGCTAATGTGCCTAACTCTGCTCCTCAAAGCCCAACAACGCTCTCTGTCCATTTCCGTGTGTACACGTATATAAACAGTTTGGACAATCCGTCTATGTGTATGATCTACCAGCAACAATATGGACACCTAAACACTCGACGTGCCATTATTCATAAGAAATGCCTCTCGTATGGTTTTCCTCAGCCTGCTCTGTTTAGTCTCATCCCCTGCCTCTGAATCCAGAGCACTTCCATGAATGTAGGTCATGCATGGCCTGTTTACTCAAAATGGATTCTCATATTATCATTTACAAAGTTTATATCAGCAATATAATTCTAGAGACGAGTCTACATGGCCGATCTGGATAAACAATGCCGAAACGTCACTAAAACGCCCAACGTTTCACAATTTACTGAAGATATTACAAAGGTTATTGGCACAATTTAATACTGGAGAGAAATCCTTCTCTTTCATCCTAAGTAAACAGGTCAGATCAAATGAACTGCAGAACATAACCGGAGTCAAGTCACGGCAGGATGTAATAGGGGAATAAAGTGCTTCGGATTTCCATAACAAATCGTGCTCTAATGATAATAATGGTATGATTTGAGGCAGAGGTCAAAAGAAGAGAAAACAAGAGAAGAAAGCAAGAGAACTGGACATGTAACCAGGTCCACCTGCCTCTTTATCAATTATAAAATGAATGCATTATAAATCTTTTTTGTCATAGTCACTGTTCTTTGCTCTTCAAAACAGCCAAAGCAAGCGTGTTTCAGAGCAAACAACCTGCGGCGTCTGTTATTTCAAAATATCCAGTTACAAATAACTATAACTTTTGTTGTACTTACCACAGAATACCTTTTAATACTCTCAAAATAATAAGGGTACTGAGCATGACGCTACATAACACCTTCATAAATCTCATAGCTACATAACACCTTCATACATCTCATAGCTACATAACACCTTCATAAATCTCATAGCTACATAACACCTTCATAAATCTCATAGCTACATAACACCTTCATAAATCCCATAGCTACATAACACCTTCATAAATCCATAGCTACATAACACCTTCATAAATCCATAGCTACATAACATCTTCATAAATCCCATAGCTACATAACACCTTCATAAATCTCATAGCTACATAACACCGTTATAAATCTTATAGCTACATAACACCTTCATAAATGTCATAGCTACATAACACCTTCATGAATCCCATAGCTACATAACACCTTCATGAATCTCATAGCTACATAACACCTTCATAAATCTCATAGCTACATAACACCTTCATAAATCTCATAGCTACATAACACCTTCATGAATCTCATAGCTACATAACACCTTCATAAATCCCATAGCTACATAACACCTTCATAAATCTCATAGCTACATAACACCTTCATAAATCCCATAGCTACATAACACCTTCATAAATCTCATAGCTACATAACACCTTCATAAATCTCATAGCTACATAACACCTTCATAAATCTCATAGCTACATAACACCTTCATAAATCCCATAGCTACATAACACCTTCATAAATCCCATAGCTACATAACACCTTCATAAATCTCATAGCTACATAACACCTTCATGAATCCCATAGCTACATAACACCTTCATGAATCTCATAGCTACATAACACCTTCATAAATCTCATAGCTACATAACACCTTCATAAATCTCATAGCTACATAACACCTTCATAAATCCCATAGCTACATAACACCTTCATAAATCCCATAGCTACATAACACCTTCATAAATCTCATAGCTACATAACACCTTCATAAATCCCATAGCTACATAACACCTTCATAAATCCTATAGCTACATAACACCTTCATAAATCCCATAGCTACATAACACCTTCATAAATCTCATAGCTACATAACACCTTCATAAATCCCATAGCTACATAACACCTTCATAAATCTCATAGCTACATAACACCTTCATGAATCTCATAGCTACATAAGACCTTCATGAATCTCATAGCTACATAATACCTTCATAAATCTCATAGCTACATAACACCTTCATAAATCCCATAGCTACATAACACCTTCATGAATCTCATAGCTACATAACACCTTCATGAATCTCAGAGCTACATAACACCTTCATAAATCTCATAGCTACATAACACCGTTATAAATCCTATAGCTACATAACACCTTCATAAATCTCATAGCTACATAACACCTTCATAAATCTCATAGCTACATAACACCTTCATAAATCCTATAGCTACATAACACCTTCATAAATCTCATAGCTACATAACACCTTCATAAATCTCATAGCTACATAACACCTTCATGAATCTCATAGCTACATAAGACCTTCATGAATCTCATAGCTACATAATACCTTCATAAATCTCATAGCTACATAACACCTTCATAAATCCCATAGCTACATAACACCTTCATGAATCTCATAGCTACATAACACCTTCATGAATCTCAGAGCTACATAACACCTTCATAAATCTCATAGCTACATAACACCGTTATAAATCCTATAGCTACATAACACCTTCATAAATCTCATAGCTACATAACACCTTCATAAATCTCATAGCTACATAACACCTTCATAAATCCTATAGCTACATAACACCTTCATAAATCCCATAGCTACATAACACCTTCATAAATCCTATAGCTACATAACACCTTCGTAAATCCTATAGCTACATAACACCTTCATAAATCTCATAGCTACATAACACCTTCATGAATCTCATAGCTACATAACACCTTCATAAATCTCATAGCTACATAACACCTTCATAAATCTCATAGCTACATAACACCTTCATAAATCTCATAGCTACATAACACCTTCATAAATCTCATAGCTAGATAACACCTTCATAAATCTCATAGCTACATAACACCTTCATAAATCTCATAGCTACATAACACCTTCATAAATCCCATAGCTACATAACACCTTCATAAATCTCATAGCTACATAACACCTTCATAAATCCCATAGTTACATAACACCTTCATGAATCTCATAGCTACATAACACCTTCATGAATCTCAGAGCTACATAACACCTTCATAAATCTCATAGCTACATAACACCGTTATAAATCTCATAGCTACATAACACCTTCATAAATCCTATAGCTACATAACACCTTCATAAATCCTATAGCTAAATAACACCTTCATAAATCTCATAGCTACATAACACCTTCATAAATCCCATAGCTACATAACACCTTCATAAATCCTATAGCTACATAACACCTTCGTAAATCCTATAGCTACATAACACCTTCGTAAATCCTATAGCTACATAACACCTTCATAAATCTCATAGCTACATAACACCTTCATAAATCCCATAGCTACATAACACCTTCATAAATCTCATAGCTAAATAACACCTTCATAAATCCTATAGCTACATAACACCTTCATAAATCCCATAGCTACATAACACCTTCATAAATCTCATAGCTACATAACACCTTCATAAATCCCATAGCTACATAACACCTTCATAAATCTCATAGCTACATAACACCTTCATAAATCTCATAGCTACATAACACCTTCATGAATCTCATAGCTACATAACACCTTCATAAATCTCATAGCTACATAACACCTTCATAAATCCTATAGCTACATAACACCTTCATAAATCCCATAGCTACATAACACCTTCATAAATCCCATAGCTACATAACACCTTCATGAATCTCATAGCTACATAACACCTTCATAAAGCCCATAGCTACATAACACCTTCATAAATCCCATAGCTACATAACACCTTCATAAAGCCCATAGCTACATAACACCTTCATAAATCTCATAGCTACATAACACCTTCATAAATCTCATAGCTACATAACACCTTCATAAATCTCATAGCTACATAACACCTTCATGAATCTCATAGCTACATAACACCTTCATAAATCTCATAGCTACATAACACCTTCATAAATCCCATAGCTACATAACACCTTCATAAATCTCATAGCTAAATAACACCTTCATAAATCCTATAGCTACATAACACCTTCATAAATCCCATAGCTACATAACACCTTCATAAATCTCATAGCTACATAACACCTTCATAAATCCCATAGCTACATAACACCTTCATAAATCTCATAGCTACATAACACCTTCATAAATCTCATAGCTACATAACACCTTCATGAATCTCATAGCTACATAACACCTTCATAAATCTCATAGCTACATAACACCTTCATAAATCCTATAGCTACATAACACCTTCATAAATCCCATAGCTACATAACACCTTCATAAATCCCATAGCTACATAACACCTTCATGAATCTCATAGCTACATAACACCTTCATAAAGCCCATAGCTACATAACACCTTCATAAATCCCATAGCTACATAACACCTTCATAAAGCCCATAGCTACATAACACCTTCATAAATCTCATAGCTACATAACACCTTCATAAATCTCATAGCTACATAACACCTTCATAAATCTCATAGCTACATAACACCTTCATGAATCTCATAGCTACATAACACCTTCATAAATCTCATAGCTACATAACACCTTCATAAATCCCATAGCTACATAACACCTTCATGAATCTCATAGCTACATAACACCTTCATAAATCCCATAGCTACATAACACCTTCATAAATCTCATAGCTACATAACACTTTCATAAATCCCTAACTACATAACACCTTCATAAATCCCATAGCTACATAACACCTTCATGAATCTCATAGCTACATAACACCTTCGTAAATCCTATAGCTACATAACACCTTCATAAATCTCATAGCTACATAACACCTTCATAAATCTCATAGCTACATAACACCTTCATAAATCCCATAGCTACATAACACCTTCATAAATCTCATAGCTACATAACACCTTCATAAATCTCATAGCTACATAACACCTTCATAAATCTCATAGCTACATAACACCTTCATAAATCTCATAGCTACATAACACCTTCATAAATCCCATAGCTACATAACACCTTCATAAATCCCATAGCTACATAACACCTTCATAAATCCCATAGCTACATAACACCGTTATAAATCTTATAGCTACATAACACCTTCATAAATCTCATAGCTACATAACACCTTCATGAATCTCATAGCTACATAACACCTTCATAAATCTCATAGCTACATAACACCTTCATAAATGTCATAGCTACATTACACCTTCATAAATCTCATAGCTACATAACACCGTCATGAATCTCATAGCTACATAACACCTTCATAAATCCCATAGCTACATAACACCTTCATAAATCTCATAGCTACATAACACCTTCATAAATCCCATAGCTACATAACACCGTTATAAATCCTATAGCTACATAACACCGTTATAAATCCTATAGCTACATAACACCTTCATGAATCTCATAGCTACATAACACCTTCATAAATCTCATAGCTACATAACACCGTTATAAATCCTATAGCTACATAACACCTTCATAAATCCTATAGCTACATAACACCTTCATAAATCCTATAGCTACATAACACCTTCATAAATCTCATAGCTACATAACACTTTCATAAATCCCTAACTACATAACACCTTCATAAATCCCATAGCTACATAACACCTTCATAAATCCCATAGCTACATAACACCTTCATAAATCCCATAGCTACATAACACCTTCATAAAGCCCATAGCTACATAACACCTTCATAAATCTCATAGCTACATGACACCTTCATAAAGCCCATAGTTACATAACACCTTCATAAATCTCATAGCTACATAACACCTTCATAAATCTCATAGCTACATGGTTTAAATAACCCTTTGCACTAAGCAACCCTAACAAACATCTAATCATAAGAGGACCTTCATGCATTTCCTCAGAGAACAGGTTCAGTTTTATGGGCTTGTGTTTGAGTTCGTACTCTGTTTCCTGTTTTATATCTGTGTGTTCTCAGGACAGCGTGATGTAAATAAGGCTCATGGCTGGGGTTAGATAGAGAACAGACCTGTCACCTCCCTCCTCTATCCTCTCCTTCGCCCCCTGATGCCTGCCAGGAGGCCTGTGGAACAGATGAGGCCTGCACGGTAGTGAGTCCAACCTTCACTCCATCTTTTTACTCCCTCTTTTTTTCCTCTTTACCCTTTAGGAAGCTTTACCATGTGGAATAACAGCCTTCGTCAGAGCACCTCTGTCTTGGTAGCTTTCCGCCTGATCATCTGTTTGCTTTTAACGGTTCTTCCAATAAGTATAATCTTAGGATCAGTTTTTGGGAGGCTTATGACTAAAATCACCATAAGCATGATTTCCCACTATTGCTTAAAGTGTATTAGTAATGGAATAAGCTTCAACAGGATTTTCATTTATTTATTTTTTAAAATTAAAAACACATTCGATGTTGATCATTATTTATCCTGGATTTGAAGTTGAATAGTCTGTTACTTTAGAAACCAAAACAACAATAAACTTTTACGTTTAATCACGTGAAGGAGAAAACACAGAATTACAGATTTTAAAGATAGCGGCTAATCTTAGGAGTCCGCTTCAGTTAAAAAAAAAACAAAGAGGCCTCACATCTAAAACACCGAAAACAAACCGGAAGGACAGAGGCGTCAACATCTACAGCATAGCTGTAGTATTTGTGATTTGTTGATTTTTCCGATAAAACCTCAGTCAGACCAAACGCAAATAAATTCAACCTGAGAAAAAGTTTATTCACTGAAGGGGAAAGGACGCAGGAAGTGAAAGACGTGCTCCTGGTAGTGGTTGGTTTCGCTTCTGGTTGAATTCACGAGCCTTGGTCTCGCCAGCCAATAGAAACCAAGTGGGCGGGACTGTGGTCTGTTTGGTCGGTATAAAATGTGAGAGCTGCTCATTATTAAGCATTAATATCCGACTCTTACATCTGTGTTTTATTACAGTTACTTGGCGTACATGGTGTACATGGTGTACTACACTTGGAGTTTCGTCTTAAAATTGAGTCTGCACCCAGCGTTTGCACCCGTGGACCTGATTCAGTGGAATGATATGAAAACAATGCATCGTACGACTGATTATAGTTTTGTTTAAAGTTTCTTGGAAGAACCAGGACCAAGATTTTCTTCCACATCCTTTCTTGTTGGGAAGTATCTCATCTTCAGGACCCAAGCCTTTTCAGAAACGCTCACACGCACAAACAAAAAAATCTGTGGAAGTAATTAGGAACACTGGGCCGTCTTTGTGCTCGCTCGTGAAAGGAAGTGAAGTATTACAGACATTTACAGAGACAGGCATGTTATTAACCTAATGACTTGAAGATGGTAGGATCAAGCAAGAAAAAAAAACAAAAAAAAAAAACGCTGTCTTCTTAGAGGCTCCATTTTTGAGTAATAAAAAGTGAAAAGTCAGAGCTTTCTCAGGCCCGAAACTCAACACCTACTGTTAGGCCACTTGTTAATGTGAATTAAAGGCTGACAGAGTTGTAAAAGCGACGGCGGAGACGAGCAGGAAAACAGCACACGAGCCAAAGTTCTGTCTTCATGATTATAAATCTTTTTTTTCTTCTTCTTTTTCTGCTTCATACTTTGGAACATCAACACAGCTTATCTAAGACTAGAGTAGTACACAGTCAAGGAAAAGTCAAGAGAAAAGGATTTATATCACGTCCAAAATCAGCATTCCATTCACCCAGCTAACGTCATGTCCTATAGCGTCGTTTGTTTAATTAAAATCCTGTACACTTTACGGTAATTATAACACGTTTGGTAGCTACACATGAGTGCAAACGATGGAATCCAAAGGGGCTTTACAGGTTCAGAGAAATGACATTTCGCTCCAGTGTATACACGTTCTATAGAGGAATGGCAATACAAACACACTTGTTTTGAATTTTGTGAAAGTTGGGTGAATGAAGCAACTTGAACGAAACAGAAATCATTTCCGATCAGCTACATTTTTCAATAAAGGAGTAACGAAGGAGTTACAAAAGCACCAACACATGACAATAAGGAAAAGTGTATCAGGATGTTGTTATCTCAAGGTCAAGTTATTGAAACAATATCTCAATTCTTTAAAGCGCACCTGTTATGGTTTTTCAAATATTACCCTTCATGTAGTGTGTTATATATACGTAGCTGCTCGTGATTGGTCGTTAGGAAACAGTAGTGATCAATGATTGGTCGTTAGGAAACAATGGCGATCAGGGATTGGTCGTTAGGAAACAGTAGTGATCAATGATTGGTCGTTAGGAAACAATGGCGATCAGGGATTGGTCGTTAGGAAACAGTAGTGATCAATGATTGGCCGTTAGGAAACAGTGGTGATCAGGGATTGGTCGTTAAGAAACAGTGGTGATCAGGGATTGGTCGTTAAGAAACAGTGGTGATCAGTGATTGGCCGTTAGGAAACAGTGGTGATCAGGGATTGGTCGTTAAGAAACAGTGGTGATCAGTGATTGGCTGTTAGGAAACAGTGGTGATCAGTGGTATTTTTTTTAAGTGCACCTATTATGCGTTTTCAAATATTCCCTTTCATGTAGTGTGTTATATACGTAGCTGTTTGTGAATCTTAAAAAGTCTGCAAAGTTTCAAAAATCAAAGCACACGACAAACGGAGTTATCGACTCCCAAAAGAAGAAATCGATTCTGAACAGCCGAATCGAGTCGTTAGTGATTCCAGACTTTACTTCCTGTACTAACCTACGTAGGTTTGTAACAATAAACCCCGCCTCTGGTCTTCATCGGCTGCTCGCTGACAGACTCCTTATGGTAGTGGGTGTTTCCTTTTTGAAACACGTTGACAGCGGTAGACCAATCACAACAGACTGGGACATCTGACCAATCAGAGCAGAGTATGCTCTCTGAAAGGAGTTGTTTAGAACAAATCCTTTAGAACGGATCATTTAACGAGTCGTTTGTGACACTGGGGGAGGGGGTAATGCTGCAGTTTAAATTCTGAGCACGTTAAAGTGTTTTTTGACCTCGGATGCGTGTAAATCTATCGTATGAGAGCTTTAAAACTAAATTAGGCACGTTTCAAATCCACAATAGGTGCGCTTTAACTAATAATATCACTTTTTGACCTTTTTGTTTTGTTGTGTGTGAAAATAACAGAACATCTACAATAGCTTCCTTTGAACTTTTCGACATTTTGTAACTGTTATAACCTGGAACTGAAATGGATTTAATTGGCGTTTGATGTCGTATAGTGCTATAATATCGTCCTGGAAATTTTCAACTGGGTGAATACTAATGCAAGCTACTGTACAACAGCTAACACATTTTGCAATACTGCATAACATGATTAACATTATACATGTCATGTAATAGTGAACATTACCTAGGTCAGAGCACTGCACCACATGCAGATGGCACTGGCATCTGAATGGACAAACGGGTCCAATAGGTACTTCAGGGGGAATCTCTTGCTTCGTTGTGACGACAGGTGGCCCATCACCTGAAATTTGCTCGTCCTCCATCATGAAGTCCAGAAAGCCAGACTGACGGAAGGGCAGGGCCCAGCACACGGACACCAGGAGCAGGGTAAGACAGGCCAACCTCATGCTGTCAATGACCTGGAGGGTGGAGGAGACAGGGCAAAGGTCAGAGTTCAGAGGTTGAAAAGGCAGGAGGGGGTTTTTTAGCTCAAGGAGTTTAGGAGAACTGAGGGTTGGACAGATTTTTTTAGCACATGTATGGTGTTTCTAATGCACATGAGAAGGAGCAAAATGATCTTTTGAGAGATTGAAATCTCAATCTTGCACAATTGTGACACATGCAAATGCTCCTAAAATTGTGATTTTTGTTAGATTAGACTTGAAATTAGGCTTAGTGGGAACCAAATCTCTATCACAGTGTTACTTAGACAGCAGTGTTTCTTAAACACTGTTAAAACCACAGCGCTATTGATGTCTTGATTCTGATTGGTCAGGAGGTGCTAATTACGTTTCACTAACAGCAGCTCTGACAGTAGACATCATTAAATGCTATATAACTATTAACTCTATAACTATAAGAGTGGTTAAGGCTCTGGGGTTACTGATCGGAAGGTCGGGGGTTCAAACTCCAGCTCTGCCAAGCTGAGCACTGTTGGGTCCTGGAACAAGGCCCTTAACCCTCTCTGCTCCAGGGACGCCGTATCATGGCCGACCCTGCGCTCTGACCCACGTTGGGGTATGCGAAGAAAAGAATTTCACTGTGCTGTAATGTATATATAACCAATAAAGCCTCATTACATTACTCATTACATTACATTAAAGTATGTTTCGCTCTAATACATTGGTAAAATGCGGTGGTATAAAAGGAATAAAACACTTCAAAATGTGTTGTTATAGTAAAATAATCAACGACAGGGTGTTGTGATGAAGCGGTTACTGTTACCACCCCAATGCTGATTATTTGCCTATAACAGCAAAGTGTTTTATTCCCCGAAACCGAAGAAACACCCCTTCAAAATATGTGCAAGGGTTTTAAGACTCTATTCTAACTGGACCCATTCCACCTTTAGTCATGGGGAAGAAAATTTTCTTCACACTGCAAAGACTCCTGCCACACACACAAGTCTCGGGCAGGGCAACAGGCTCTTGAATGAAAGTAAAATTGCTGGGTAAGTAAATTCAATGTTAAGTCAGCTCCGAACAATTTCACGTCTCTCATTCTTGCTTTTGGCATACGATATAATTATGGTATGGCGAGCAAAAACTCTGAGATGGTGACCTCTGAGGGACTTAAGGGTTTGAATCTGACAACCTCATAAGCAAGCAAAAAGCACATACATTTGGATTTGAGCTTTGCGATATTTGCATATTAAACAAAGGACCAGAAAATCAGTGAATAAAATGATAGAGCCAAATCTATTCAAGGATTTTCAGCCATGGATCCAACAAAAATATCTTCGTCATTATGAAAAGCTCTAGCATGACTCCAAATAGCTGACTTCATCAGTTGGATGAACATCTGAGTATCTCTATTGTCCCCAAGAGAACGACATATCGTGTACCAAACCTGCAAAAGTGATTAATAAATAGACCAGCAGTGCATCCTTTGACCCTTGATTTCTGCAATTCTACACCAGTGATACATATCGTAAGTATCCCCTTGTTGGGTTGCGTGTCCCAGGGAACTCGGGGCACAAGGTGGGGGACACCCTGGACGGGTTGCCAACCCATCGCAGTATCCCCTTATTTACTGAAGCTAAACGTTTAAATGTTTTGAATAAAATTATGAACAACACATAAAGTGAGCTGTCAGTGTAGAATGCTTGGTCAGCTTATCCTTCAAACCGTAAGCACTGTTGGCATTGATTTATTCGTTCAACAAATCAATTAAATTATGATAAAATAGATTATATCCTTTGTATACATTAAGATTTGACAATAAAACAATAAAACACAATATAATAGGATGTGCTGGATCAAGTGCTATTTTAGAAGCTGCTGGTTAATGAGAGTAGAAGCCATATTGTTAAATTAAACCATATTTGCAGTGATTAATGCGATCATTACAACTAGGACTGCTCATGCAGCAAGATATTAGCAATACTTTGCGCTTGCCATCTTCTCATTCGTATGTCATCATATTTGTATTTTTTATTGTTGTTTTTCAAAACGAAACCAATTGTCTCTTGCTTACATCATACTGCATTTGACATTTGAGCTCTTCACTTTGCGTTTTCTATCCCAGATTTTTTTCTGTCTTAAAGGCGAGTGCTTGTGTTTAAACCGTATTCAGTCTGACGCTATTAAAGACTGCAGACTGTTTCTAACTCGTCCAAAAAAACTAGAAATTCTCAGCGGGCTGAAAGAACTCTGACTGCAACTACTAGCAATGTAATTAATTGATGGATCGTACTTTCACTCTATCCGTTGTTACCCGGAGTCTGGTTCCACTCAAGGTTTCTTCCTCGTATCATCTCAGGGAGTTTGTCCTCACCACCGCCACCACCGTCACGCTCAATAGGGATAAATTCACACACTGAAAATCTCCATCCTGTGTTTATATATTTCTGTAAAGCTGCATTGAGACAATGTCCATTGTTAAAGCGCTATACAAATACAATTGAATTGAATCGAATTGAATGTCTCCTTTATACAATAAACACTCTGACTCTGTTGAACTGTTACTTAATACAACATGTGTCTCATTCGTCCAGAATAAAAAAAAAAAAGAGAAATTCTCATTAGGCTGAAAGAACAAAACTCGGCCTGAAGCTAAAACTCTTTTTAAACGGTCTTCGCTCTGAAAGAACAGGCCAAGACAGGACCGAAGTGCCTCGGGCTCTGTCCTACTCTGCTTTCTAAACAGAGAATTAGATTCCTGCCATGGCTATCTGACCACCCACCCAGCTAAGACACGTTTTCACTTCTTTTTCTTCTTCTTTTTTTTCTCTCTCCAGTGTTATGTGTTCAGCCCTGTTCTGTCAGTGAAATGAAAACCATGACAAAGGCCAAAGAGCTCAAATTGAAGCCCTGTTTGTTGAAATGAAAAAGATGAATGTTTGCTTTCCTAATGAAATATGCTAACGGTGCAGGCAGGTTGTAACAGAGCTACTCTTGGAATGAGATTGATCAGCGTAGCCAGAGATCATCAATACTGTAGATGTGGATAAAAGTCTTTTCAGGTCCCTGACCGAGTTTCCAATCTTAATTTTACCTCAGAAATGGCACCTACCTGTTTTTGCATGTTCGTTTCCGAACTAGAGTTTTTATTATAGCGTGGAACTGATTCACAGTAACACATAAAATGTTTTTATAGGACGTTTTATGTCTCGTGTTCTTGATCCTAGGAGTGATTTTAGGGTGTAATCACAAGGAGGCATGACATCAAAAAAAAAGATTTACATCACTTGCTTTCTTGTCAGCTTTTTTTTTTTTTGATGTACCAACAATTTGAAACAGACCCCCCCCAAAAAAAAACAAAAAAACAACAACAAACAAACAAAAAAAAAAAACATTTGCTCCTGAATGGAAAAAAGAGGAAACCTGAAAACATATATTTTGCACTTTATCAATTTAAGTAGTTTATTATTAATATACATACATATATATATATATATATATATATATATATATATATATATATATATATATATATATATATATATATATATAATTTATAATTTATTATATGTAATTTCTAATACATATATTGCATTTGCCAGCATATTTTTGACTACCTTTTGTTTCTTAATATCTCTTTATTATTTCACTTTGAGCTGAATTTTTACATAATAATAATAATAACAATAGTAATAATAATAGTGGCCAGGTTAGTGCCTATGAGTCACCGAACTACAATACCCATCAGCCACTGCATGGCACATGACCGTGTCTCAATCAGCCTCACCTGTGTCTTGTTTTCACTCTGATTATCACCAGTACATAAGTTCCTTTGTTCGCCCTTCTGTTGTATGTTTAGCCCTGTAGCGCCTGCTTGTGTTTATGTATCTAGTTTTCTCACTCTTTTAATTCATAGTTTGCACTTTCTTAACATAAAGTCTGTACCTGCATCCACCGCCTCTACTTTACAGGACAATCATAATATACTAAACTTGAGCTAAATGGTAATGGGGGTCGGTGGTTTGTATAAAACGGACTGAAAATCCAATCTCTCTGCCTTTGTTTGTTTCAAATCGTAAACATTTGTCATGAGATCAGTTATTTATCATCATGTACACACTGGTCCAATCTAATTTCAATTCCAGCACAAAACCCGTCTTTGTTGTGCACAGTAGAGTATTGTCCGTGTGTCCTAATGAGACTCGTATTAGCAGGTTATTAAAACTGCATGGAGATGACGTTATCCAGAAAGAGCAAACACGGGATATTTTACTTCACTCCAACGCTGGAGAGTGTTAACAAGCAGATCCTGCCAGGTCATTACACACCCTCAGCACTAATGGAAACTGCTTCACTCCGGTGAACCTCTAGAGGCGACCCGTGTGTGTGTGTGTGTGTTTGTGCGCATTCATGTGTGTGTGTGTGTGTGTGTGTGTGTGTGTTCAGCCCAACAAAGATGCACTACTGGCTTTTTCCAGGCTTTGAAATAGTGCCTGGCTGAAAGCATCACCCCTGGCCTCCAATCTCTGAGAAAACGGATACGTGGCTCTTGAAACAGCTTGCAATTATTTTGCCTTCGACTCTGCTCGTATGTTTTTACTTTGTGTCAGTCCAGGCTTTAGTCATGTCCTTAGGTGAGAATTAAATCAGTGAGAAAAAGGGGGTATGGTTGTTTTTTTTTTTAAATTTAAAAAAAAAAAATTTTTTACGCTTCCTGTCTAAAACTCAACCGAACACACACACTGCTTTTCCATTTTACAGTGTAAGCAAATTACCGACAGGAAGCACAACGCGATCTGCAGGAGATTAAAGACACGCGTTCTGAGCTATAGCTTCACTTTCTCCCCATAGCCACTAATTCAACATAGTGTTTGAGGTTAAAACCACAGCGCTGCTCAAGTCTCGATTCTGATTGGCTGTTGCTCTGGCACAAAAAAAAAACAAAAAAACAAAACCCCAACAACAACAAATATGTAAAAATCGATAAGGTGACGCTTACTACGACATTTATGGAAGGAGTCTCCAGTGTCGGCGCTTTGTATCAGTCAGGGGTGAAGCTGTAACTTTAAGGAGTTTATGTGGAGTTTATGCTTTGAGGTTTCTCAGTAACATGACAAGTTTCTCTGTCTTACGTGTAAAGCTGCGATAATGTAAGTTAGACGTGGATGTTCCACAACATTTAATGTGACTATAAATGGATTTTAAACAATGGATTTAAAAAAAAGAAGAAGAAGAGGAAGAAGAAGAAAACAATTTGGGACAGCAACTCAATCAGTTGTTGCTTATTTTCCTATATAAAGGTTTTATTCCTACATGATACTATATCATTTTATATAATGAGAATGTTGTTGTTTAAGTTTGATGTAATTATAGTTGCTAAACTATTTTTATATGCACCCTGAAGGTGCCTAACAAGTCTGTTCCTTGACTTTTGATGCACTTTTTTTTTTTTTTTTAATGATGAAAGGTTTATTGTGATTAGCTCTGTGTGTGTGTGTGTGTGTGTGTGTGTGTGTGTGATACAGGAAGAAAGGAGACACCTTTCAACCTTTCTATACTGAATAAAAATACAAAGTAAGTCATGGGTTTTGCTCTGAAACATAAATGTTCACTCTTTTGAAACCAATGGAGCAGAAAAAATTGAAGGTTTGTAGGCACAATTTATCAATTGTGTTAGCATTCCCAATGACTGCGCATGATTATTTGCTAGAATTTATGCTAGTTACTTCAACAAAACATGAGGGAAGCAGGAGTGAGTGTCATAGCAACTGAAAGTTGTACTTGTTTTATACTTTAGCTAACTGAACTAGCTGACACTACTGTTACTAAATCCTAGCTAAATGCTAGCTAAAGCATCAAACTAGCCAGCTAACCGCTTTACATTTTCTTGTTTGGTACACTGACTATTCAAATTTCAAAAGAAAGGTTTTTTGTTGTTGTTGTTTTTTTTGTTTGTTTTTTTTTTTTTTTTTTTTTTTAACATGATATATTATATTATGTTTGCCCAGAAATGTATTGAAAGCAATAGACAGGAAGGTGGATGATTTGGAGTTTACATACAGGAGTCTTCAAGTATGACGAAGGAAGGCATTAGCAATCGTATATGCACACAGTTCACACATACTATATCTTACTAGCCAGCTAGTTAACCTTAGCTAATCTTACAGGGTTTCTGTGAGACTTACCTCTGTCATATTCAGAAATGTTCTTACTGTAATGTTCATACTCGCTGCTAATGCTAGCTAGCTAACACAAGCTAACCAGACCACATTTTCAAGCTTGCTTTTAAGTCGTATTCACAAATATAACGTCATTTCTGAGATTTTTTTTGTCTCTTTTGACTCTTGACTGCTAATGCTAAAATACGCTAACCAATCAACATTTTTAATGGGAATATAAAAGTCAAATGCTCATAATCTCACAACTATCTAGCGAACAATTTCAATTTCTGGTAGGGTTTCTGCGTAACTAGCTAACGCTGGCTCAGCTGACAAGATTTCGGCCAGATTGATTTGAGTCATATTCATAATCTTCACTGCTAATGCTAGCTAGTTAGCCAACAAAAGCTAACCAGACATTTCTAAGGGTATTATTTAAGTCACATTCATAGATGTTTCTAATCTTCACTGATGTTGATAACTCTGTAGCTAATATGGAACTGCTGTGAGTTGTTTATTTATTTATTTATTTTTCTGAGTTGCTGTCATATTCCTGTTAATGCTAACCAGCTAGAGTACACCAATTGACCTCAATGATTCTTTTTAAATGAATTTGGCTAGATGCTTTTGGTATTGAACGTAATAATGTAGTGTCTGAGTAGCGACAAATGAATGGTTTGTTTTGAATTAAATAGTTTAGTCATGTTTTATTTGTTGTCGCAGAAACTGGAGATGAAAAATCAGGAAAATACCGTTTGTGTCTGACTAAAAGGGAGGTTGTGAGAGGTTGTATTTCATTTCCTGTTGCACCATTTTGTCCAGTTTTTTTTTTTTTTTTTTGAGTTTTGACCAGAGAACTATCAGTCGATGAGCATCTGAATGAAGGAAAAACTGGCTTACGTCCAGATAACCTACAGTATCACGACACCTGCTTGGACCTGCATGAAAACAAATCAGGAAATGACTTGCACTCCTGGTGGTTCAATCACCCCATTCTCACCAAGCGAAAATCAAATGAAGACTTTCCCACAGAGCTTTAGAAAATTCCATCTCTTGAGATCCACAGAAAAGGGAGGAAAGAAAAAAAAACCCGCCATAGTATGTTGTTTAATAGTGAAAACATTCCGAGTGTTTACAGTCAGTTTGAGAGAAAGTATGCGTGTAGTTAAGCCACATCACAACCATTCCATTTACGTTAATCGTTCTCATCTACCCGATGTGTTAACTTTGGGTTTGGGTCTAGCAATGGAAATTCCAGCTATAAACTCCAGACGGGACGGGAATGGGAGTTGGGGAAATCAGGACGATAGCCAGTGTCCAGCGTGGCTCTTCTTTACCGTGTCTCGCTTCTGGCACTGCCCGGTAACATGATCTGCTGCAGGAACCGAATAACGGGGTAAAGAAACTATCTGTCGGCGTTTATTAGGAGCGCCATCAAGACACAAAACGTTCCCATTTGCCGCTGTTAAAGCTGCACTTCCAAATTTGGGAAATACTGTAAAGGCCTCTGTGTATTTGTCTGGACCCCTGTCTCCCCCCTCCGCTTCCTCCGCCCCTTCTCATTGCCTAACTCTGGTTGTGTTTTGAGTTAGTTGGGAATTTTGGTGGGGGTTTGATGGGAAGTGCATGGTCGGCTCAGCCTGTGCTCGGAAGGAAAGCTGTGTCATTAAAGTATTTTATGAGACCACGGTGCCAGGAAATCATCTCTTTCTCTACCTCACAAGTTTTCATTACATTTTTTATTTCAATATGTACATACATATACATATATATATATATATATATATATATATATATATATATATATATATATATATATATATATATATATATATATATATAAGTCTAGTGAAGCACCTGGGAGCTATGAGGAAGACTTCAGGCCCACAAACAGACTGAGACTTAATCCCAGTGTCTCCAAACTTGCCAAGAAATCTGGGATATAAGGACTAGATTAAGAGATGAGAAAGTAGCAGAAGCCAAGTTAACGCCGTTTCCACCAAAATCCTGTTTCCGTACGAAAACGAAGCGTACTTAAGTGCATGAATAGTATGGAAAACTTTTCCACGTACATTCCTGTGGCGCCTGTAAGATACTTTTCTGTGTTCCGTGTCAAAATTTGAAAGTACATGAAGCTTAAGTGTCCTTAAACTAAAGTGTATTTAATTGCCGTGTCAACTATTTAAAAAGACATTTAAATGATGTAGTATCTCACAGATGTGCGTCTCGATGACTATCTCCCAACGTGATAAAAGCGTCGTTTAAAACGCGCTTAAGTGTGTTTTCGCTGCAGTGACCTAGTCCTGAAGTGTATGCGACATGTCTATCATTATGTTTATCATTCACATCATATTACAGTGTATATTTCTTTATATAAGTTGTTAAAGAAAAGGTTGAGCTGTATATTTAATCATAGCGTCATTATCATTCCCCGGGATAGGCTCCGGGTTCCCCGTGACCCTGAAAAGGAGTGAGCGGTAGAAGACGGATGGACGGTAATTATCATTTAAGTTCTTTCAAAATAATACAGTTAGTACGTCTGTGTACGTGTTAGCACTCTGAGGGTGTACTTTTGATATTAATTATACTTTAGAAAAGGACACTTAAATACAGGTTTCTTTAATGAGGGTCTTGTTAGTCGTGGAGGGCGGAGTTTGGTGATTTCCCTCATCAAACACACCTGATTCAGGAGCAGCAGGTTGTTACTGAGTTTGCGAGCTGTGTTAGCGCAGAGGAAGAAGATCTCCACATCTTTTTTTCTTTTTTTTTTTTTCTTTCCAGGACACCAGGCCTCCGGGCGAGGAATATAAGCACTTTTACGACTTTAGAGAATCTCAACAATGTCTTGCTCATTTCTGTCTCTCTCTCTCTCTCTCTCTCTCTCTCACACACACACACACACTCACCATGTCTGAAAATACAAACGGTGAACATAAACACTGTTTTATCAGCGTGACGAATATATATAAACAGGTTAGGAATGGTGGAAACTGGGAAATATATGATGATTTCAGCAGAAATTCAGTGACACATATATATGTATGAGATGTGTAAAAAGCAGCACCACACCCCCCTTATAAACTCTCTCTCTCTCTCTCTCACACACACACACACACACACACACATACACTGTATGGCTTCACTTTTCAAAATGCTAACAGTATACATATGTCAAGCAACCTCGCCACACACACACACACACACACACAGATACATCAATTAGTCTCGACGTGCAAACTCTACACAAACACGACTAGCACCGAAAAACTTTACCTCGACCCCCAAAGTGTTTTATGGCAAGTACGGAAAGTGTTAACGCGTTCCCAGGATCCCAAATCCGAGAGGAATCTATCAGCCAAATTCCTGTGCGTTCTGTTTAGGAGAAAAGGGAGAGAAAGTGCGTGAAGCGCGAGTCGTACCTGTACCGTTTGCAGGAACGGGAGAGAAAGACGGCCACCCGAAAATCCAGAGAGGGATGGAGTGAAGCTGCAGCGCGGCAGGCCAAAGAGCTGATCACTGTGAGAATGCGTGCAGCCAAGAGAAAGCAGGTGTGCTGTAGCAGGGGAGGAGGGGACGAGATCGAGAGAGGAGCAAGCTGAGAGAGAGAGGGAGAAGGAGGAAGAAGAAGAAAGAAAAAAAAAAAAAAAAAGGAGGGAGGGGTTGGTTTCTGAGTCCCTCTCGAATTAGATAATTGGTGGAGAACTTTCCTCGCATGCACTTCCCGAAAAAAGTTGGAAGACGAGAGACGGGGAACAGGAGAGTGGGACAGGGAGAGAGAGAGAGTGAGAGAGGCTGGATATCTGTCATACTGTGTCATGAGTGCAGAGAAGTTCAAAACACATCCATCTCTCTCTCTCTCTCTCTCTCTCTCTCTCTCTCTCTCTCTCTCTCTCTCTTTTAGTGCTTTCTCTATAGTGGAAACGTTCCCTCCTTTCTACCCACCATGCTTTTGTTTCTCTGACAGACGATCACTGGACCATACACTAGTTTCTCACACACACTCAGGCCCTGATACTTATGCGTGTGTGTGTGTGTGTGTGTGTGTGTGTGTTTACTCGGAGAGGCTTTCAGTGTGAAAATGGGGTGACTGGAGGTGATAAGAGAGGAGAAAACTAGCTTTCACTCAACCTAAGCCCCGGTTCGGACTTCATTTCCAAGCACGTTAAAAGGTTAGGATAACGTAGTTCGATTCCATCGACCTGGATCCGTTTGCGTAAAAGCGTGAAAACAGGAAACGGCCCGTCGGATGCAGTGCAATCCCTTCAACTTCTACCTTATCGTGCATTTATAGGGGTTAAAATGCGAACGTAATATGAATAAGATTCCCAAGTGAGGAATAAAACATGACGTGGGACACTGTTAATGGAAGATAATCAATGGTGTCACGTACCGAAGCGGAGTTACTGCTACCGTCCCAGAGTGTTTTATTCCTCTCATACCACAGCAATTTGCCAGTGACGAAAATTTCATATTAATGTACTTTTGAACAATTTAAACGTGTCGAACGTGCGTGAAAACAAGTTACTTCCTGTTCTCGTTCACTTTGTAGCAGCGATAAACAGTCGTTCCCGCACTCGCCTCTCGTTCTCTAAAAATGCAGCTTGTCATGCTAGCGAGAAACCACGAAGCGGTCCTGAAGATGCCTGAAAACTTAACGTTGCGGCTTTATACATGTTACAAAGCGCTGACAATGGATACTCCTTCCGTCCATCCATCCATCCATCCATTTTTGCACCACTTATCCAAGACAGGGTCGCGGGGGAGCCTATCCCAGGGGAATCGGGGCACATGGCGGGGGACACGCTGGATGGGGTCACAATCACACACACATTCACACACTACGGGCAATTTGGAAATGCCAGTCAGCCTACAGTACAGCGCATGTCTTTGGACTGTGGGAGTTAACCAGAGTACCTGGAGGAAACCCCCGAAGCATGGGGAGAACATGCAAGCTCCACACACACGGGGCAGACGCAGGAAACGAACCCCCAACCCCAAACCTGCTAACCACTAGCAGCTAATATATTTAACTCACTGTTGCTAAGGAACATGTACAGCTAGCTAGCTAGCTAGTCGAGGAATCTTGCTAGTTACATTTCCATGATATTATGTGAAAGAAGTAGAGCTCCCCAAGCTCCTGGAGAAAACTGACCTGATCTCATTTACCTGTCGCTAACATGGTCACACTTCTAGTTCTCATTAGAAGCATTAGCATTTTGTTTGGGCGGGAGGGGGATTAAACTCTACATCTATTTCAGCTCAGCCAGTGGATCGTGGGAGGATGTTAGCGTTAGCTCTCTGGAGGTTACAGATGGTGACCTGCTTATCTTCTTTGCTGAATTCCAGAGTCCAGCCCACGGACGTTATGTGTTTTGCAGAGCATTTAGAGCTCCATTCAAGAGGGACATAGTGATAACATAGCATACTCCTATTATTACTGTAGCTTTTCATTTTATCCACAGCTTTCGAGCTTGAAATTTACGACACCTTTTCTGGGATGTATCGTGTATGACATACAACACGGTTCAATTCCATATCAACATAAATACTGTGTATTTACACACATACACATCCCCCGAAAAACATACACAGTACATTTTCACTTCAGCTGCAGATATAATGGCAAAACTGATTGTAAAGACCAAATGCTCTACAGACAATAAATTGAGTCATAAGGAACAAAACGCCGCAGGAGGCGGCGCTGTCATGGGAAAATAATCAGAGACGGCGCGATGCGACTCTTACCGCCGCAAAGCCGCTTATTTTCACCACATCGAAGTGTTTTATTCCTCTTTATGACATCAGTTTGCCAAGGATAACATTGTATTTCTGAAAGATTGACACATTTTATCCATTTAGAGTTTCATTTAATGCCGTTTAACGAGGTACTTCCTGTTCTCACTTACGTTACAGCAGCTACAAAGAGTCATTTCCTCATCAGCAAATCTTCTGACACTGGAGACTCCTTACGTAAATGCTAAATAATGAAATCTAAACGATTTCCAGAGAAATGTTGGGATCTCTTTGCTTTAACATGATCGTATTCCGGAGATCGGAGGAGTTCTGAAGCCTGAAATGCAAAAATAAAGCGAAAAACTGTTAACCGTATGCATCCAGATAAAGATCTGCTTCTAATATTCCCAGCTCTCTATTGAATTCTGGGCACCGTTGTTGTTGTTGTTTTTTAAAAATGATTTATTTTCAAAGCACAGGCGATGGAGACGGTTCCTCAGTGTAGGAGGACAAAATGTTCCCACATGAAATCAAACATTTTTATGTTACTATAAAATATTTCTTCATTTGTTTTATTTATTTCTCTTTTTTTAAACCTAAAAGCCAGTGGAATCCTTTACTAACACTTCGAACAGCTCCTACACTAAAAGTTTTCTGTACCCATACAAGCTGAAAACAGAAAGGTTTCTGAAATTATTCAGGCCGTCTACAGTATAATGCTATATGTTTAATACTATACATGTACAATCGACGGGGGCATGGTGGCTTAATGTTTGCATCTCGCACCTCCGGGCTCGGGGGCTCGATTCCCGGCTCCGCCCTGTGCGTGTGGAGTTTGCATGTTCTCCCTGTGCTTCAGGGGTTCCTTCTGGGTACTCCAGTTTCCTCCCCCAGTCCAAAGACATGCATTGTAGGCTGATTGGCGTGTCTAAACTGTCTGTAGTGTGCGTTTCTGCCCTGTCTTGTGCCCCGAGTCCCCTGGGATAGGCTCCAGACTCCCCCACGACCCTGCGTAGGATAAGCAGAGAAGAAAATGGATGGATGAATGGATCTACAAGCAATCTTTAGGCTAGTCATATAACATTTTCATAATTCTCTCTCTCACTATATATATATATATATATATATATATATAGCGTGAGAGAGAGAGAGAGAGAGAGAGAGAGAGAGAGAGAGAGAGTCTGAATCTTGCTTGACCATTTACTGCTCTGTTTTTGGAAATTGTATCCCCATGCCATTCCCTACGAGAAGCAGTAGTCATGTGTACATTTGTTAACATGTCAAAACACAGTAAAATTATATTTATACCGTCGTTTAGCAATTTACGACTCGGTAATTTTACCAAAGTGGTCAATTTGCTGCCTACTCACAGTTCCCGTCGCACCGTGCCATGCGCAAAACCAGCACACTCTAATTAAACTGTGATGTATACGCTATAATGCTTGCAACATATTTTATTTATTTGATTCCAGGTACGTAGCACCGAACCTAAGCAGAACAAAGCTACGGTTACAGTTAAGTCAAACTGTTTGCCCCTGTTTGTTCGTTTTCACAAACGTTTGTGTGGGAAGAACCATTTTAAACGTGACACCGTTAGAAATAATGTCATGGTATACCCTAGAGGTTTCAAGAGGTACCTATTTTTCAGGCCTGTATCTAAACAATCAAAGTCAGTGGTAATTACATGTGAGGGGGATTTAATCCTGAATGGATTGCAGATGATGCAGGTACATGAAGAACAAAAACAAAAAACCCACCCCGTGCTTTAAAGAGTCTTTTCAAAGGAGTGGTTTCTAAACCCTGCTTAAAGTGGAGCACTTTGCCAACAGCTAAACGCACACAGCTTGCATAAGCAAAGAGTAAACTCGAATGGCACAGGGAATTAAACGCATGTGCTTCAATCGGTGTGTGTGTTTAAGTGCGAGAGAAGAAAAGGCAGGTATCGTCTTGCTACTGCCAGCATGTCTGTAACTACAATCAATCTTTCAGAAAATGGGCCCGCTCATCCTTCATGTGCTTTCTTCCGTTGTCGTGTCTCTTTCCTGGGAATACTCTCAATCACACTTTGTCATTGAAATACTTGTACTTAAGATATATATATATATCTTATATATATAACATATATAATTTATGCATTCATGAGTAAAAGATTTTTTTCAGAATGTTACATTAAGGAAATCTTCAGTGTCCATGAACAGTTTGCAACACTGACCCTGGGTCAAAACATCATCGTCTCCCATGTGCTAATTCCCATCCACAAGCTAGCTCCTCCCATCACACAGCTGCTACTAACCAGGAAGGGTGAAGGCTAGCGTGTGCTTCCTCTGAAACATGTGAAGCCAGACACGTCGAAGAGCAATGTACAGTAACACACTCGGAGGAAAGCTCTATCTGCCTTCTTCTGCATACATGAGCTCAGAGATGCCGACGATTATCAGATGTCGCTATGATTGACAGTAGAGTATACGGTAATGCCATTCATCGCGAGCCAGCAAGTGTGGCCGATGACCGTGGCACTGTTAGGATTCGATCTCCCAACGTTAGGAGACATACTGTCCTGTTGCGCCACTCGAGAGTCATGTTATCTTTTGTCCTGAAACAAAAAGTTTTAATTTTTTTTTTTTTTTTTTTTTTTAAATAAAACAAACATTGGAAGCGTTGCTGCCTCACAGCTCACCGGTTCAATCCTGAGTTTAGATTACTGTCTGTGTGGAGTTTTGCATCTTCTGGTGTCCCATCCAGGAAGTGTTCCCAGGATAAAGAGCTTACTGAAAATGAATGAAAAGATTAACAAAGTGAACAAAAGTGTAACCAGAGACAGGGTTAGGGAAGGACAAATCTTTATTGAGGTACTCCCAGTACTCCCAGTCCACGATTGTGATCAGTCAAAGCTCTATGTTGGCAGATCCGTTACCTGAAAACAGACAGGCTGAACTCACCGTCGTAAACCAACCTGAACATGCAATACACAGAAACTAACCTTATGTCCAAAATGTACCCTACTGACTATTCCCTACTAACCACAAGTAACACAGTTACCATTTTGAGTGTTACATTCATATTTCAAGCAGTGGCCTGTCTCTGCTGAATACTGACATGACTAATTATGAGGAATATGTGTGAGTAAACAAGACCCAGGTGCTAGCAATGATCTGAGCAGAACTGGGGCAGGAATTGAGGACAACAGGAAGCTGAGCCATGAAGACAATTTGACAAAATGCAAAGGAAATTCGTAGCATGCTAGGAAAGTGTGTAGCTGTTAGCATTTTTAATAATGCTAGTTTCATGGATATAAAACTACCCTAAAGAGTTCTCACTCGATTCCTCAGATGGTGGCGGTGTAGGTTCTGTGTGAAACCCTACGTTAAAAAAATGGTTTCCCTACCAGAGAGGTTTCCAAGCAGAACCAATTTAGTGAGTGAAGAACCCATAACTATCCAAAGAACCCTCGAGGAACCCAAAGTGTAATTGGTCTTGAGTGATACGATGCCTTGCATAAGTATTCACCCTCTTTGAAGATTTCTTCACGGTAGGACCCGAAACTGAAATGGACTTAATTGGGATTTTATATATAAAATAAATAAATAAATAAATAAATAAAACCCAAAACGACATATATTGCTATAACAATATAGAAAATTTCGACAAAGAAAAAATGTAGAAGATGTGATTGCATAAGTATTCACACCCATTGCTGCGAAACCCCTAAATTAGTTCCAGTGGAACCAGTTGCCATCTGAAAATTAATTTTAATATTATGCTATCAGGGGCCTGTATATAAATACACCTGCTTCTGGAAGAACCCATAGGTTGTCAGAAAATATATCTAGACAAACAGCATCATGCAGCCCAAGAAGCAAACAAAACAAGTCCGGACAAAGTACCGGAAAAGTATAAATCATTAGAATACAGCACAACTGCGACTTCGTCTAGAGGAGACGGTCCAGAAGAAGTCAGTGACTGGGTAAAGAGGGAATTAGTAAGAGGAGCAAGCATGCAGCCATGTCTAATTCTGAATATGATGCTCCCACCACCATGTTTCACAGCAGGGATGTTTTCACAGTGATGAGGATGCTTGGGGTTGGGGGTAGGCAGCATGATACATTAAGAGCCAGGCGGGTGTAAACTTTTAAACAGGATGATCGGTGTGAATTGTTAATATTTTGTAGATGGATCTCACCATCATATAGCCGCTGCTGGAAAGGGGTCACATATGCAGAAGATGCTGGAAAAGTAAAGAATGTGCAGGACCGGGAGGATTTTTCTGAAGAACAGTGAGCAGTTTAACTTCTCAGAACAAACAAGGGACTCATAAACAACTCTCGCAAAACATAAACACATCATGTCGAGGATCACCCAGGCAACAACACACAGTATTAATAATCAAGGGTGTGTAAACTTTTGAACGGGGGAATTTTGATAGATTCAGCTATAATCTTGTCTTGTGGACTATAATGTAAACATCTCTTGGGTGAAATAGTTTATTCAGGACGGGACTAAATAAACAACAACATGGGATTTCATGACCCGTCTTATTTTGTTAACGGTATTAAAGATTTAGCAGATTCTGCCAGGGGTGCGCAAACTTTTAGGCACCACTGTATATCATGTTTTTAAAGCGCCGCACAAAGACAGTGAACAGAAATATTCCAGAGCTCGAGGCAGCGTGTGGTTTTGGTGTTACGTCTAAGGAACTACACCGGCAATTACAGTAAGTAAGTGTCAATGTAAGTGCTCATTTATGGGATGTGAAGAGAGCTATTATAAACACGTAGCCTGTCAGGAGGAATGTTATACCTGTACAATCTACACTCATGTCCTGTGGGGTGGGGGTGCGGTGTGTGTGTGTGTGTGGGGGGGTCTCAGTCATTTCCTGCGTGAGCCCATCGTGTAGGAGCCCGTAACCACACAGCGTGCGTCTGCATCTCGGACTGCTGACTCAATTGCTGTAAACAATCTGGATGCAATTTAGAAGTCAAGAACGGTCGTTGGCTGATGTGGCTGTGTCTGCTTAAGTCTTGGCGCTGCTTCTGATCTGATGGCTGCTTTCTCAACACACACACACACACACACACACACACACACGCACGCACACAAGCTAATTTGTTTGAAGAGTTTATAATTAAGGTCAAGCCTTTCTTACAACTTCTTTTACGCAGAACCCCAACAACGTTGTTCTAAATCAAACGTGTTTTTAACAAAGAGAAGCATACAGTCATTGTTATGGTGAAGGTTTCTGGGAGGAGACATTTAAGTTCACCGAAACAAGGAAAGTCAATCTAATCATCATCAAGCGAGAGAAAAAGAGAGGCTGGTGAGGGAATGGCTGTTTGTTTAGTGATGACAGGAACTAACTTGCTTCGCGGACTTTCCAAAACATTCAATTAAATGGCGCACTTATATAGCGCTTTTATCCAAAGCGCTTTACACTGTGTCTCATTCACCCATTCACACACACACCAGTGGTAGCAGAGCTGCCACGCAAGGCGCTGACTTGCCGTCGGGAGCAACTCGGGGTTCAGTGTCTCGCCCAAGGACACTCTGGCACGTGGAGTCACGTGGGCCGGGAATCGAACCTCCAACCCTACGATTAGTGGGTTATTAGTGAGCCACAGCCAGCCCTTGTCGTACTAAATTGACAAACTTGACTAAATTGTACTAAATGGACAAAAAAGTATTGTGTCACTCTGAAATAAAAAAAAAAAAAAAAAATTGCAATCATTGGTAAATTACTGTAGTATAAGAGGAATAAAACACTTCGGGATGTGTTTCAGTAACTTTGCTTCTATTTCCTATACCCAGCATGCGCCCATGTCTTTTATTCCTTACTTAACTAACAAAGTAAGTTAACACATGTATTCACTGATGTTTGTTTAAATTAGAGACGCACCGATACTAAATTTCCCAGCCGACATCGATAAGCGGTTATTCAGAGCGATATCGGCCGATACCGATCGTTCTGCCTTTTATACCTTCTTATAAATGAATAATAATGAATTCCACAATTCTGAAAGAAATGCAAATAAAAGCTTTATTCTCTCCGTTTCAGCAAGTTGTTTGACAGTAACTGGTCTCATCAACATGAACACATCACTCTAATTAACATGAACACATGAACTCAATTCTGAAGATTAAAGTAAGATTATGAACTTATTGAATGTTCTTCATTCATATTAATGTTGCCTGAAGTATAAAAACCCTCCTGTTAGTCTCACATTCACTCTCCGCAAACACAAGCGTTTCTACTCCAGCATTAAACATCAAACTGGTCGTATATAATATCGACTTTTTCATACATTAACATTAACTGGATATGAAATACACGACTCTATAAATCTATTTTTCTGTGCAATATATACTTTTTTGTCAACTCATCTTCATTTAAATCTTTCAACGGTGTACTGGCGCTTTAATTCAGCTCGAGCAGCGCGGCAAAAATAATACATTCGACTCGACGCCGAAACTCCCGCTTCACTGCTGCGGCGTCCGGTGTCAGATTTTATCAGCGCAGAGATTACAGAGATTACACACTGCAGTTTTGTCGTCGTTCCACACGAGAGACGTCATCTTTACACACAGCACCAAATCCATGAGTTTTCCCGCCCTCTTTTGATTGACAGGAAATAATCGTCCCGATCATCGGATGTCTCTAAGCGTGACAACTTGCCTTTATCGGCCGATACTGATACATCGGTGCATCTCTAGCTTAAATGTTAATGAAATGGACTAATTTAATACACAAACGCATTGACCGAAGTGTACTCAAACCAGGAGGACTAAAAAAAAGTCCACAGAAATGAACATAAAACGATAACGTTTTCCTAAATGTCGATCATTTATTGAAGTTTAGTCTCCGGGTATACGTATCGTAACCTGCTCCGGAGTCGATTCTGAATGTTTCCTAGGTAACAACAACAACAACGTTCATTAAGATTGTGGGTTTCGTATAGCTCATTATGAGCATTGGGGCGTATTAGCCTTATTGTTTTTCTTTTATTTGATTGATTTATTTTATTTAAAAACTACAGCCATGAATGACGTGTTCGTTCATCTGTTCGTGTAGAATTGTGCATCGATGCAGATGTTATCCTGGTTAACATGTTCACGTTAACATCATGTTAAATCGTATCCATTAAGGGAAGACTATTGTAAAGCGTCACCAGAATTCTTATGATTTTTGCCTTAAACCGGCTCAGGTTTCTTGTGAGGCAGGACGAGAGGCGGGTTTTCCATGACTGGGATCCATGAAGCTGTGGCCAGGTTTACATCTGTTAGATCCATCAGGACGTGTGTGAAATGACCTGTTACAAAGGCCAAACTCTGCAGCAAAGATCTGATATCCACCACCTGTTGAAGCACGGAGGCAGAAAGGAAAAGACAGAACGCGTAAGCCAAAGAACCGGGTTGTGCGAGACCGGTGGAGTGAAAAGCACCGACTGTGTCCACCTTATCGATCCCAGTGCCGTCAATATACACTATCACTCCTTCCTCATGCACAACCGCTCTTGATCTGGCCTCGATCACACGCGCACAATGTTTAACTCTCACGGCGGTAGCCTGATCAACCATTACGACAAAATAAAAGCAGCTATGTGATTAGTGGTACAAGGAAACCAGACTTGTGTAAACTCCTGGGTCACAGTGGTCACATGAAGAAAGAAAGAAAAACAACACCACAGATTCATTGGGCTGTAGTAAATGATCATGGCACACGTAAGGATGGCGCGTTTTAAAAACACGGAGACTCGCACCTTGTTTGCAGAGCACCGCTATAGACTATACGTCTTCATTTTACAGATATCCCAGCTGTTGAGCAATCACAGGGCAGCCTGTTCATAGCTTCTCTAGCGTTATTATTGCACCTCATGGTCAAACATGGGAACAATAACAAGCTCCAATAGAGGTCCACTGCTGGAAGGAATCATGCTGCCCCGTGCTCGGGGTAGAAGCGGCGGACAGGGAAGGTTACGACGTCTTCGATTAAATCGGTGTGATGCGTGTTTCTTTTTCCTCTAAGCAATGTGCCAACGATTATCCCATCCATTTTCTGTATCGCTTATCCTACACAGTGTTGCAGGGATCCTGGAGCTTCTCTCAAGGGACTCGGGGGACAAAGGGGGTTCGCAACCTATCGCAGCGCACAATCGGTCACACATTCACACACCCATTGACACACTACAGATGATTTAGAAATGCCACTCAGCCTACAACGCTCATGTCTTTGGACTGGGGGAGGAAATAGGAGAATGAGGAGGAAACCGCTGAGGCACTGAGGCGAGAATCAATCCCCTAAACCTGGAGGAGGCAAACGTACTAACCACTAAGCCACTAAGCCCGCATTCGCACTACATGGTTCATTGACCCCATTCCGATTTCTTCTTCCCATGTGGCACTGACCCACGAACGTGTAAGCAGGAAAAAAGCACACGGGTTCCGATATCCTCAGATCCGTTTCAGACCTCGTTCACATGCGGTAATGAATCCGACATGAATGGGATACGTGCGTTCGCGTCCGCCGTGTAAGCGGACAGATCGGATACGCATCCCCTGTCGATGCGAGTCGTACATCATTGACAAAGCGACGGTGGCGAATGACGTCATCTCAGGTGGACACCGACCGCGAAAACACAACCCTCAACAAGGGCTCTCTTCTTTTTTCTCTCCGCCTTAAGAGGCTGGCGTTTTGCTGACCTTTAAACATGGTGCGGAAAGCAAAAGCTAATATTATATTTTCGTCTGCGTCCGTTGCACATCGCGCTGTTTTTTATTTCCTTTTACGGCCTAAGCTTCCGGTGACGTATTATTATTATTAATAATAATAATAATAAAAATAATAGTGATAATTTTGAGAATATGTTGTAGTTGTTTTTTTTTATCCATTTATAGTTACATTAAATGTTGTGGAACATCCATGAAATAGTTTTTTTTTTTAAAAAGTACTATGAATTATTCAGTAATTACAGTGAAACTAAAAGGAAAAGGTTTGTAGTTAATAGACAGATAACTATACAGTGGGCTTGGATATCAATAAGAGATCAATAGAGCAGAAAGTTGCACTGGTACATACGGTTTAAATTGGCCTTTATTGATACTGTACACATTCCCGTTCCAGACCCCACAAACGCGGAGTGTACTGGATATTTTGCGTCTGCTGCATTCTACTAAACGTCATTATTTTCATTATGTGAGTGATGTATTGTATTCGTTATCATGGGTTTGTCCTTCCTGTTGCAACAGATTATGACTCACCATTTCCCAGAAATGGTATAGCTCCAGGAGGGAAAAAAAAAATAATAAGAGTGAAAATTGAGGGTAAACGTGGCAGAGTAAAGACTTGCAGAATATAATAGAGAAAATCGTTTACACAGAGTTTAGCATGCTGTGAGTGAGGGCAGGACATGAGTGTGTAAACTCAGCATGTGTTGTATTCGGAGAAATCCCAGAATCATCATCATGGTCCATTGCGTGGATCAATACACAAGCAGGCGGCAACAGATGAAGATGATCCGTGGTTGGGAAATGGGAAAAGGTGGAGGGTGAGAGTGGAACGAAGACTTCCAAAATGCAGAAACACAGCTTGAATGTAATAAAGCATGATCAGACTAATCAGCGAAGCACAGAAACAGCAGGCGAACTGAGTGAGGGTTCAGCGTGAATAGGTGATCACAGTGGGGTAACAGACCAATGACAAGACAGGAGCGGAGACAGGACCAGAACCAAAACAAAGGCACATGTCAAAACAAATAAAAGCACAGAGATTTAATGATAAGCACTGACGATCAGCTTCAAGCAGAAACCCGTAACAGTAAGTCTGTCGACGGTTCCCATGGTGACAAGTGCCACGTCGGTTTATGTTTTGGTCTTGTCTCCAGCTCCCATTTCATCACATCGTCCTATTATCTGGCTGTGTGCACCTGTTTTTGTATTAGTTCATGATTAGCTTGCCTATTAATGCCTTCTTTTGCCTTTGTTTCTGTTTATAAAATCTTATCATTCGTTTTGTACTGCTACCCAACTCTATTGTTTCCACTGCACATCGAAGACATTTGTGCTCGAGATCAAACGATGAGTATGAGACGGCGGATCAGAATTTCGGCTTTCGGATCCTCATATTTATTTATTTCTGGATGTGTTGAACAACTTAGGACATGGCGGCGTTTCTTTAAACCCGCTCGTTTTTACAAGCGATCAAGTGTTTCATATTGGAACATGTGACTGACAGGTGTTTCTTGAATAAATAGCTCTGAGTGTCTAGCATTAAGCTCATTAATAGCTCTGAAGACTACATTTGTTGTTAAAAAGGATAAACCAACATGAAGACCAAAGAGCTGTCTATGGGAGAGAAGCGAGCTTTTTTGAAGCTGAGGAAAGAGGGGAAATCTATCCGAGCCAATGGACAAGCAGTGGGCATAGCCAATACAAGCATTTGGAATAAAGGAAGAAACCACTGGTGGACTAACAACCAGACGTGGAACAGGCCGGATGAGGAAAACAACATCAGTTGTATTCAGTGTTTAGCAAAACCAAAAGAATTGACCTTGCCGTTCCAATACTTTCAGAGAGGATTGTAAGTTCTTATCTGTATTCCCATGATTCCTAGTTTTGGCCGTGCTCGTGTTTTTTTTTTTGTTTGTTTATTTTGTTTTATGAATATGAATTTGCCACTTTCGAGGTCTTTGCGTGGTATAAGAAAATATTCATCTAAGAAAATTCTCGAATAAGTAACACAGAGAGGTAATCCAGTGCACTGTCTGTCCTGCTCCGTGGCTCTCAGTCCCGTTCAGACTGCCAGGAAGGAGAGGTGTTGTAGCGCCTAATGGCAGAAGGTTAAAAAAACCCCTCACATCTCTGTGTCTGGAACAGTCTGTTACTGAAAGTGCTCGGTTATTTACCCAGGCACAGTTTACCGAGTGTCCTTCGTTCTGCCATGACTGTGAATACTTTTATTATTTTTTTTGCCTAATTTTATGTAAAGCACTTTAAAATTTTGGACCCTAATGGAAAGTGTTATATGAATAAGGAGAATAAGAAGTGGAGTAATGATTTGACCAGGATTTCAAAGTGCATCATTAACCTTCATAAGTCTTCTGTTTGGGTCATCTAAAACATAGTCATTGTTCTCAATACGAATCCTCTCTATTGGGCATGAAAAAGGACACCGTGATTTTAAATTTTTTCGGCGAATCTGCTATAAAAGGTGAATTCACGCTACTTATTTACACTCGTACCTGTTTACACACCTGCTGGTATGTCACATCAAGAGCCTCATCAAAACCACACCATGAGCACAAACCCCCTTTCTCCGAGCCTGTCTGGCCATTACTTCACTCCCGGACAACTAGTCAGCTGTTACTCATTCAGGACTCTCATCGCCATTGTTTGTCTTTGCGTGTTTCTGTTACCCGTGCATGTTCGACTTCAACTGTCCTTAATGACTTCAATTTGTTGTAATGAATAAATAAGTCATAAATTGTAGAGTTCTGGTTGCCACTTCGAACAATGTTTAGGTACAGCATATATTTAGGTACAGTATATAGCCGGCTACACTTGGCTAGCAAGCTAGTTTGTTTAAATCACAGTTGCTATTGAACACGGCACCGGTAAACTAGCTAGGAAATGTGCAGGGCGTGATGAAAAGTGTGGCTTTATAATATTTTTAATCTATAATGTATACTGTATTTCTAAAAGCTCTTACAAACACTGCTGGCTTTTCTGAGTTTGTCTAAAACATTTCACCAGACAGCAGAGGTTTGATATGTTTCAGCCAGTGGTTTTTGAGTAGTCAGGTACTTTGAAACACTAGCTATACAGTACTGTGTAAAAGTATTTGTCCCCATCCTGATTTCTCATACTAAATTGTTTCTTAAATGAAAACAAAATCTAATTTAAAAAAAACAAAAAAACAAACGCAACCTGAGTAAACACAAAATACTGTTTTTAAATGATAGTGTTGTTTATTGAAGCAAGAAAAGTTCTCCAATACTAACTGGGTCTGTGGGGAAATGTATTTGTCCCCGTAGTTACTAATTCCCCAAATCTATGAAACTGTTCATAATGGGGTTCAGCTGGATTAGACGCAACCAGACCTGATTACTGCAAACCCCGTTCAATCACATCAACACTTAAATAGAACTTTTTCAGCAGCGTGAAGATGGTTAAAAGGTCTTACCCGGTAACACACTATGACAAAATGAAAGAAATTGCAGAAATTATGAGGAAGATGGTGATTGAAATGCATCTGGGAAGGGTTACACAGCTATTTACAAAGGCTCTGGGACTCCAAAGAACCACAGCGAGAGCCGCTATCTCCAAATGGAAAAACTCAGCGCAGTAGTGAACCTTCCCAGAAGTGTCTGACCTTCCAAAATTCCTCCGAGAGCACAGCGACGACTCATCCAGGAAGTCACAGAAGACCTTTTGGGAGAATGTTCTGTGGACTGATGAGCTGAAAGTGGAACTGTTTGGAAGACAGTGGTCCTGTTACATCTGGAGTAAACCAAACACAGAATTCCACAAAAAGATCATCATAGCTACGGTCCAGCATGGTGGAGGCAGTGTGATGGTGTGGGGATGCTTTGCTGCTTCAGGGCCTGGACAACTTGTAGTAATTGAGAGAAACATGAATTCTGCTCTCTACCAGAAATCTGATCTGTTATCAGAAGCGTTTAGCTGCAGTTATTGCTGTTAAAATACTGTAGATGTACATGCTCCCTCTTAAAATGCTCGTCCTGATGAATAGCACAAAGCCGTTTCTTTCTCGCAAGCACATCGGTGCCCCGTACACATGTTTGCTTGAAATATTTGTGCATTAACGACACGACAGTGGGATTGATGCGAGCAGTGTCTCAGTGGAAGATTCATAAACATTTCAAATTCGTCGATGAAGCCTGCGTTTGTGTCCAAACACTTGAGTCTTCATTGTTAGAAAGACATTATCTGCTACAGCAGATTCATAGACATTACAAATATCATTATTATTATCCGTCTCAGCTTCCCAAACTCAATTTGACTCGTGAACAGTACATCTATTGTTATGTATCAAACAGAACACAAGGCTTAAAGGGTGCTGGGTTATCAACAAAAGCGCCAAGTGTTTCAATTCCACCTGTTTCCGTACACAGCGTGCCACGGCTTCATGAACAGGAACTGTGTGAAGTGTATTTTATATTCTTCATATCCTTTTCCCCTCAGCATGTGAATAATTATTAAGCCTTCGAGCTGGACTTTGTTGTCCATGCATAACTTTTAATGTCCTTGTGTTGGTTTGAAAGACTCACCACTGGCCTATTAAAGCACCTCAGGCTGCAACATTATAGATCTTTAATCAAAATCCAATGTTTTTTTTTTTTTTACCGTCTTTAACTAGTGCCAGAACCTCACGTACGTGAAGCCTCGTCTTAACGTAGTGCTTCCAGGCATAGAACATCTCGTCTGTATCTTATTTTGTGTAATAGCAGGAAAATATTTCATTGTACCTTCAAATATTTGATTGCACCTTGGTTTACATTAGTGGTTGTTACCTTCAGACAAAGCAATCCATGTCTGAGAACATTTTTTTTTTTTTTCCATCTATAACTAATTGGACCGTCTGGTTCAGTCTGGTTTTCATTTATTGCTCTCACCAAACAGCACTGCCAGCTCTTTGCCTTCGCTTGAATGTCTTAAACTCATAAAAAGAGTTACACCTCTTACCCAGAACCGGGCGCAAGAAACCGGACAGATTTTTTTAAATTTTATTTTATTTTATTTTTTGCGACTGCACGAGGTACGAAAAATGCAATGAAACTCACACGGTAGGAAATTCATTGCCATTTCAGTGCGACATTGTTGCCAATTTATCACAAAAGACCCTTCAGTAGAGTGTAAGCGCATGTTGGTGTGTGTGCGTGTGTGTGAGAGAGAGAGTGCCCAAGTTTAGTGGACATCTGTGCAATATCAATGTCTCAAGGAAGAAAAAAAAAAAAAAAAAACTTTTCGAAATGAAAATGCACCAAACATGAAAACAGGGTGGATATGAGATACATTCCAGGCAGAAATATTAATAATACAAAACAGACCAGACTTTACAGAACAGTAATATATATACCAGATGACAATTTTAACGGGTTTTTCTGTCAATTTTTTTTTTTTTTTTTTTTTTTTTACATGAATTTTATATGAATTGTCTCTTTATCCAAACACATATTTTTACAGACTCTCTAGGCAAAGTGAAAACAGGAACTGACTTGTTTTATGGATGTATAAAATGGATAAAAGTATGACATGTTCTGTAAAAAATTAACTGTTTTGTAATATACGAGGATTTAAACACTTAAGGATGTGCTGTTATTTACAAATAATCAACTTCAAGGTGATACCGGTGTCACCGCTTCGTCCCATCACCCCGGCACTGATTATTTTCCCCAACAGCATGACATGGGGGACCCTGAGACCCTCTAAATGAGTTACTCATATAAAGCACAAGTCCATCCATGCATCCTATACAGGGCCGCGGGGAGCCTGGAGCCTATCACAAGGAACTCTGGGCACAAGGCGTGGGACACAATGGACGGGGTGCCAACCCATCGCAGGGCAAACACACTGGCACACACACTCACACCCATTCACACACTTCAGACAATTTGGAAAGGCCAATCAGCGAACAGCGCATGTCTTTGGACTGGGGGAGGAAACCGGAGTACCCGAGGAAAGCCCCGAATCACAAGGAGAACATGTAAACCCCCAACCCCGGAGGTGCAAGGCATACGTGCTAATCACTGATCTCACTAATCGCTGCCTTGATCCTATAAAATAAAATCACTTCTAACATCGGTTCGTTTACCAAAATTAATAACAGACATTTCAAAAATTCCCACTTAAACCTATTCCTTGGTCACATTTCCTTTTTCTTTTCTTCTTCCAAGAATTAGGTCATTTAAAGAAAATCGCTAAAATAGCAGTATACAAATGTCTGTTTTGCGAGTGATTTTGTTTCGTTTTCTGCCCACGCCACACGACCACATGTTATACGCTCTCTAACCAAACAGTGACGGAAAAAATCATCCCAATGTCAAGATTGTGGTTGATGACACGCTCCACTTGTTTAGTCTCGCCTTGCTCTATCCTTCACCGTTATACGGCAGTTAGCGACACGAGCGATTATACATTGCGGTTTTTCTACGTTTTTATTTTTCTGTGTGTTTATGTTTAGATCCATATCGCTTAACCTACTCGGGGTTGTGACGGAGCCTGGAGGGTATCCCAGGGAACTCGGGAGACGCCATGGACAGGGTGTCAACCCATCGCACGACACAATCGTCACACACAATTTGGAAATGCCAATCAGACTACAATATGTCTTTAAACTGGGGGAGGAAACTCCTAAAACTTGGGGAAGAACACCACCTCGGTGCACACAGGGCAGATTTGACCTCCCAACCCTGAAGCTGTAAGGCAAACATGCTAACCACTAAGCCATCGTGCATCCAGCGATTAGAAGACTTGGATGGCAATTTCATACAATAAATACTCTCACTGTGTGTATTTGATCTTTCTTACTGTTCTTGCTGACAGTCTGATTACATCCTGAAGAACAGCTGGTCATTTTTTAGTACATATTACACTAACGGAAATCACTGAATGTCAGATTTCCGCCACCATTTCCAACTCTGTTGACTTTTTCATTCCCGATAATACAAATGAATCAGTTGCCTTGATTCATTTCAATTCATTTGCCTTTTAAATCGATGCATCTGATCCACATGGGCCGATTCTTACACCGTTAGTATGAAGTTCATTCAATCAGTCATCTTCGGTAAATGCTTTATCCTGTACAGGGTCTCGGCGGATCCAGAACCTATCCATGCAGACATGCAGTACACCCCGAATGGTACACCATCCATGACAGAGCACCAAGAGTGTGAAGATTTCGACGGGATTTCAAAGTGTACTGCGTAATAAAAGTCTGTTTTGTACCGGAAAATGTTTTTTAGTCATTTAGAAACCTGTGCTAGTGTGCAATAACCCGTCCGTCCATCCTCTTTCCGTAGCACTTATCCTACACAGGGTTTGCGGGAGCCTGGTGCCTATCCCAGGGAGCTCAGGGCACAAGGCGATAGACACCCTGGACAGGGTGCCAAACCACCTCAGTACACAATCACGCACACATTCACACACTATGGACAATTTGGAAATGCCAATCAGACTATAACGCATGTCTTTGGACTGTTGGAGGAAACTAGATTACCCCGAGGAACGTCCCGAAGCACGAAGAGAACATGCAAGCTCCGCACACATAGGTTGGAGGTGGAATCTGGACCCCCAACCCCGGCGGTGCGAGGCAAACATAAACATAAAACACCTTTCCTAATGCTCTCCCCAAGTCCATGTGCAAGTCCATGTGTGTTTTCTCTTACGTTTCAAAATGTCGGCTTAGCAAAACTGCCTAAACCGCCCCTAGGTGGGAATGAATGTGTGAGGGTGTGTATGTGGTGCCCTGTGATGGGCTGGTGTCCCATATGGGGTTTCTTCCTGCCTCTCACCCAATGTTCCTGGGATAGACTCTGGATCCACCATGACCATAATCGGAATAAAGAGCTTACTGAACATGAATCGATGATTTCTCAGCAAATTGACCAAATCTGCTGTTTTCACTAAGAATTGGCATAGAAAAGACTAATCAGGATTTTGGTACTGACCTGGTTTTAATGGTTTAGACTTTGTGCTCGTTTTGAATGGCCACATGGCTTGTTATATATGCAGACCCGGCAATCCTCTCGCCGCTAGCTAATCACACTCACCTGAGTCAACAATATAACGAGTGCCATCTCAACCACAACACCTGTGAGATGCACAAAAGACAACACCACTCCATGAGAGTGAGGTAAATCACTAACATACAGTACCGCACAGGACCCGTAGCACACATCAGTTCGATTGAGTTGCTCAGTTTCTCTGCCGCATTTTCAGTCATTTCGATCAGTTGTGCTCGAGGAATGAAATAAAAATTTCCCCTCTATGTTAAAGGGGCTCGAGAGATGTCTTGGAGGGAATGTAAAAGTAAAACGGATGCCTTTGACCACGAGGAACCGTGTGTGAAGAGCAGACGAGGTTTTGTTGTGTTTCTTTGTCCGTTGAAAGGAAGGGCGTGTGAGAGTACGAGCGAGTTTTCTTTGGAAGCGTGTCAGATTTTCCTTGGATACATACTAATCAGACTGGAAAATATGTCTTTAGAGAGGCATTATGAGCATCAAGTATGTCTGGAGCCCTTGTTCAATACGCCTCATTTATCAACCTTTAATAAAAGTTGTGTCTAAATGTTTTCGTAAGCCAAACCAAACAAATTTTTTTTTTTTTGACACAATCTGTCTGACTGTGGTTTGGTGGAGTTCAAACTCTTTAGAGATGGTGTTGTGACCTGTTCCAGCCTGATGAACTCCAGTAAAAGAAATCTCCTCTGTTCGTGCCGTGATAGACTTCCACAAACATGTGTTGTGAAGATCAGACTCTGACACGTCTCTGTTCTTTAAATGATCGTCATCCCATTGATCGAAAACACCTGACTCTAATCTCACCTTCAAAATTAAACTGCTAATCTTAGAGGTTCACATACTTTTACCGCTCACAGTTATGTAATATTGGATCATTTTCCTCAAGAAATAAATGACCGAGTATAATATTGTCGTCTGGTCTGTTTAATCGGGTTCTCGTTGTCTACTTTTATGACTTGTGTGAAAATCCGATGACGTTTATGTTTATCCAGAAATATAGAAAATTCGAAAGGGTTCACAAACTTTCAAGCACCACTGTATGCAGAAGACGGTAGATAGCACTTTCTTCCAAGAGTCTTACACTGCTCTGTGATGCAGAATACATGTGATTGGGTAGGTGCTCAGAGGAAGCACATGTTAGTCTTCAACCTTCCTGGTTGGTATGATAGGGGATTGGGCTGGTGGGTGAGAACTGGCCGGTAACCAAATTAGGGAGGAAAAGGGGGAAAGTTCAGAAAAACCCCAAAACAAACCAAAAATTGTTTCACGTCCATCATGATAAATGAGGACACGGTGCCTCGTTTATCATGATGGACGTGAAACAATTTTTTGTTTGTTTTGTGTGTGTGTGTATAGTGATAGTATGACAAGTAGAGACGTTCTTGTTTTTTTCTCATTTCATATAGCACCTGCAGTCAGAATTCGAGCAAGAAACATCTGTACAGATTAATCAGTTTGCGCAGGAACATCTGAAATTTCCAAAAACTGTCCTCTGGTGAGACCTCTCTGGAAAAAACATTACTGATAGCAATAAAAGCAGATGCTCCCACCCTGAAATATCCGATTGTGTAACGCTCAGAAATCCATGCACTTCCTCTCTTTTTTTTTTTTTTAGGAGAAGCATTAGGCAACGTTGGAGGAATGCTTGAATACTGAGATATAAACTTAGTCAGAACAGAGAGGGCCAGTGAAAAGGAAAATGGGGGAGAAGCGCAGTCTCCATCCTGGTGTCCTGACTCGAGTACACTCAGGATTATGTACTGATACACACTCCATTCCAAGGCAGAAAGGAGAACATGCCGTCCCGAATCGCTCGGTTTCTTCTACTACGACTCTCAAACCTAGCACGTGTCGGATTCTGCACTGGGCAAGCAAAGTGGGCCGGTGCTGCGAAAATGAGCTCATGCTTTCATTTACACGCTAAAACTAACATTCAACTCAACCTGCTGAGTGCTCTCGCGGTGTGCACACGTTCCCCTTTTCACCATCATTTACTGCAAACCAGCATCAAACCAGCATTCCCATCAGCTTACTGTTACCAGACTAACAATTCCTCCTGAGCTTTATCACAAGCTTTTCTCTGCTTTTTCCAGAGTGTAGACACACAAAAAAGGTCAGCTCTCGCTCATACATCTTGAGTTGTTCTTCTCGGCCCTTTCATCCCAAACCACTGCAGGGTTAACCACTGCAACGAGCGAGACATCTACTCTATACTTATACCACTGGCACCCTAAGCCCTAAACTCCAGCAAACTGCAAGGAATCGGTGCAGTCGTCGAATCAATCCTGTCTTTAAAGTACCACAATCCACCAGAACACACAGGGTTCATGTTAAAGTACAACCACTTTTGAATTCTCTGATCTGATTGGACCGCAGCGCATTCTAATATGTTATGGTTTCTAAAGTAACAGCTCATTCGCAAGGACTTGTACGGCGGATGCTCCGCATAAGCGGATTTAAAACTCATCGATATGGTGGAGTTACCTAACATTCATGGAAGGAGTCTCCAGTGTCAGCGCGTTGTAAAAGTCAGAGGTTAAAGCTGTATATTCGTTTGAAGTTTTCTGACATCTTCAGGATGGAGGTGTTTACCCTTTTTGCAGTTTCTCAATAACGTGACAAGCTGTATTTTTCTTTTTCTTTTCGTCTTATTAACTTCATGAGAGAGGAAAAAAAAAAAAAAAAGAGAGAGGCTGGTGAGGAAAATTCCACAACATTGAATGTAATATAGTGGTGCTTGAAAGTTTGTGAATTTTCTATGTTTCTGGATAAATATGTCCTAAAACATCATCAGATTTTTTGACCGAGATCAATTTCAAGACCATTGTTCCCCTCCTCAGGAGTGGAGACCAAGAAAGATCACTCCAAGAGCAAGACGTGTAATAGTCCACGAGGTCACAAAGGAACTCAGGGTAACTTCTAATCCACTAAAGGAACTCTCTCACATTGGCTAATGTTAATGTTCATGAGTCCACCATCAGGAGAACACTCAACAACAATGGTGTGCATCGCAGGGCTGCAAGGAGAAAGTCACTGCTCTCCAAAAAGAACATTCCTCCTCATCTGCAGTCTGCTTGTGATTCATTTCCGTATGATTCTTTTCACATGTGATTCATATTCATGAGATTCATATTCAAGTGATACATTTTCATGTGATTCATTTACGTATGATTCATTTACATTGATTCATTTTCATGTGATTCATATTCATGAGATTCATATTCAAGTGATACATTTTCATGTGATTCATTTACGTATGATTCATTTACATTGATTCATTTTCATGTGATTCATATTCATGAGATTCATATTCAAGTGATACATTTTCATGTGATTCATTTACATATGATTCATTTACATGTGATTCATTTACTAATTTGCTTCTCTTTTTACAGTTTGCTAAAGATCACATGGACGAGCCAGGAGGCTACTTGAAAAATGTTTTGTGGACAGATAAGACCAAAGCAAAACTTTTTTTTTTGTCTTAAATGAGAAGTGTTATATTTGGAGAAAGGAAAAACACTGCTTTCCAGCAGAAGAACCTTCTCCCCTCTGTGAAACATGGTGGTGGTAGTGTCATGGTTTGGGCCTGTTTTGCTGCATCTGGGCCGGGACGACTCGCCATCATCGATGGAACGATGAAATATTCCAGCGAATTCTAAAGGAAAATATCAGGACATCTGTCTGTGATCTGAATCTGAAGAGAACGCGGGTCACGCAGCAAGACAACGATCCTAAACACACGAGTCGTTCTACTAAAGAACACTTAAAGAACAATAACGTTAATGTTTTGGAACGGCCGAGTCAAAGTCCTGACCTTAATCCAATAGAAATGTTGTGGAAGAACCTGAAGCAAGCAGTTCGTGTGAGGAAACCCACCAACATCCCAGCGTTGAAGCTGTTCTGTACTGAGGAACGGGATGAAACTCCTCCGAGCCGATCCTCGGGACCGATCAACAGTTACCGCAAACTTTTATCTCCAGTTATGACTGCACAAGAGGATCACACCAGATACTGAAAGAAAACGTTCACATATTTTTGCCGCTCACAGATGTGTAATATTGGATCATTTTCCTCAATAAATAAATGACCAAGTATAATATTTTTGTCTCATTTGTTTAATTAGGTTCTCTTTGTCTAGTTTGAGGACTTTTAGGACTCCTGAACGGCAGCAAGACAAAAGAACTGATAGTGGACTTCAGCACAAAGAAGGAGAGGAGCTAGCTACCAGACCCTTATATTGAATGGGACCCCAGTGGAGAGAGTGGACACTTTTCAGTACCTTGATGTTCACATCATGCAGGGTGAAGAAGTGAACCTGGTGAAGAAGACCCATCAACATCTTTACTCTTTACCACCTTAGACTCTAAAGAGACTTTAAACTGCCCTCTAAGGTGATAAGGAACTTTTACACCTGCACCATTGAGAACATCCCGGTAGGAAGCATTACAGCCTGGTTTGGGAAGAGCACCATGTAGGATAGGCGCACTCTCCGGAGGGTGGTGCGATCAGCTGAGTGCACCATCCGCACTGAGCTTCCCTGACCTGAAGTGCGTCCACAGCAAAAACACTTTCAAAAAATACTTTCCCTTTTTCTAACTCTATGTCAATTCTATTTCGTGTCACGGACAGTCTTAAAAAGCATTTCACTGCACGTTGTCCTGTGTGTGGTTGTGTGTGTGACAAAGAAAATTTGGATTTGAATTGAATTTGATTAAATAAAATTAAGATGTGTTATGATGTGTGTCGTGTCCTTAATCATTTATTCTTTGTAAAACTGCTGGTGGTATAAAACCAATAAAACAGTTCAGTAACTTCTGTTACTGTAAAATAATCAATACAATATAATATAATATAATATAATAAGTACTCTCCAGTAATATTGGCACCCTTGGTAAATATGAGCAAAGAAGGCTGTGAAAAATTGTCATTATTGTTGAACCTTTTGATCTTTTGTTAAAGAAAATCACAAAAATACTCTGCTGTCATGGATATCAAACAATTACAAAACACAACACGGGTTTATATATAAAAAAAAACCTCTTTGTTAAATATCGCTGTTGAACAATTATTGGCACTCTTTTAGTTAATACTTTGTGCTATCTCACTTTGCCAAGATAACAGCTCTGAGACTTCTCCTATAACGCCTGATGAGGTTGGAGGGATGGCGAGGGATCTGAGAGCGTTCCTCCGTACAGAATCTCTCCAGATCCTTCACATTTCGAGGTCCATGCTGGTGGACTCTCCTCTTCAGTTCACCCCACAGGTTTTCTATGGGGTTCAGGTCAGGGGACTGGGATGGTCATGGCAGGAGCTTGATTTTGTGGTCAGTAAACCATTTTTGTATTGATTCTGATGTATGTTTTGGATCATCGTCCTGCTGGAAGATCCGACCACGGCCCATTTGAAACTTTCTGGCAGAGGCAGTCAGGTTTTCATTTAATATCTGTTGATATCATTTTGTTTTTGTTTTTTAAAAAAGGTGAGGTTAAAAAAATGATTCAATATTTTCTTTGTAAATCATGAAACTTTATATAAAAAAGTGTCGCATATTTTCACGTCACTACCGAAACAATATATATTTCAGTCCATAGGCTGAGACTGATTTTAACTACATTTTTGATCAGGAAATATACCCCTCTCTCTCATAGCTACATGATGAGTACATAGGTCCTATCAATTTTATGGATAAAATTATACATATATATATATATATATATATATATATATATATATATATATATATATATATATATATATATATATATATATTAAGCTTACTGATATTTTACATAGTATTCTGGGTTTCTAGAAGGATCTTAGTAAACATCTAAGTTTTGAATACTTAAAGGCTTTTTAAACGTGTTTTTCGCTTGTAGTGCAGCAGTTTGCACCAGTTCTGTAGAATTGGTAGAAGAATCTTCGTAAACATCCACCTTTTCACCGCGATGATGTAAACTGCATGAAAAGCAATGTCCCGATCGTTACGCGTTCAGACCACTCGCATATTTGTTTGGTGAAACGTCACTTTTCTGGCTTCTTTAACAGGACCGTTTCCGAGTTTTATCCTTTCATTTAACTGAAACTAATCCCAGGGAACGTTGCATAATACAGCCATGACAGACTACAGAACGGTCCAAAATACAAAACGGGGGAATTTGACAAGCACATCATTACATTTACATTTATTCATTTTAGCGGACGCTTTTATCCAAAGCGACTTACAAATGAGAAGATACAAGCAAAGAGATGTATCAAGCAGAGAACAATACAAGTAGTGCTACCGTACAAGATCTGTTAACTGAGTTCCAGAAGAAACAACATGCGCAGAGTAGATGTGTAAGTGCCAGAGTCATTTTTTTTTTTTTTTTTTTTATGGGTTGGTTAGGTGTTCAGGGAAGAGGTGGGTCTTTAGCTGTTTTTTGAAGATAGAGAGAGATTCTGTGGTCCGGATTGAGTTTGAAGTTCATTCCACCACTGAGGAACAGTTAGTGTGAAGGTTCTGGAAAGGGACCTTGCGCCACGCTGAGTAGGAACTACTAAGCGTCGGTCGTTAACCGTTCGCAGGTTGCGTGAGGGAACGTACGCCTTCAGGAGAGAGTTGAGGTAGGAGGGAGCTGTTCCAGACAAGGTCTTGTAGGTGAGCATCAAGGCCTTGAATTTGATGCGGGCGGATACAGGAAGTCAGTGGAGGGAGATGAAGACGGGTGTGACTTGGGTTCTCTCGGGCTGGTTGAAGACGAGGCGTGCGGCTGCATTCTGAATCATCTGAAGGGGTTTGATGGAGCTGCCGGGAGGCCCGAGAGTAGTGAGTTGCAGTAGTCCAGTTTTAATATGACAAGAGCCTGGACTAGTATCTGTGTAGCCAACATCGAAGAACATCGTTATCACCTATGATAAAAAAAAATAGGTTGTGCTTTTGCATATGCATGTGCTCGTCTTTTTATTGTGTGTATCTCTGCGAGAACAAAAAACTTCGATGTCTTCTATACATAAGGCTTACAAACTTTTTTTAAGGCAGAGCTCCACCCAATGAAATGGTGGCCTTTCCAGCAGGCAGGAGCCCAGAACTCAGCCAAATAAAAGGTCAGCCATCTTTTTTACCTCATCCGTTCAATAGCATAGAGTGTGTGTGTGTGTGTGTGTGTGTGTGTGTGTGTGTGTGTGTGTGTGTGTGTGTGTGTGTGTGTGTGAGTTTCTCTCTGATGGCTGTTCAGAGTCCCTGGTAACACTGATTGCCAGGCGAAACACTTTCTTTGTATGTGTGAGGTCTGGGAATTCCGCCATTTCTTGATTTGTATTTATCTAAAACTAAAGTGTGTATGTGCGTGTGTGCGTGTGTGCGTGTGTGTGAGAGAGAGAGAGAGAGAGAAAGAGAGAGAGAGAAAGAGAGAGATCTACTACACTCTCCTTCTTTGTGTCTATTTATTTGGGGTGCCAAGAGTCGTCTAATCTCCAGTGTTAGCAGAGACTTGATTTGTGTTTTTGTGAATCCATCCAGGGAAGCTTGTTTGGTGACTGAACTTCTCATCTCTGTGACATTTTTTTTGTTTGTTTTGAGACACGAGAAGCCTCACGATTCCCTCAAATGTGCAGATAAAATGTGTATCATTTCTGTATCTCAGTCTCTCCAGGGTACAAAAGATCTTTGCACTGCTTTTACGTGAACTCCACCTAACATTTCCCATCGTCCGACAAAGTTCCATGACATCAATGTTAAGAGTTCTTTACTGCTTGGAAATTGGACATTTTGCCAAAATTCCTGAAGACCGGAGACAAGTCGAGTCGGGAAACGGGACTGATTAGAAACACAGCAGAGACGGTGGCTTCCGCGCGTCTGCTCTCGCTAGAGAGAGAGAGAACTGATTTTCAGTGTGCAGTAATTTCACAGTGTCTCAGTACTTGAACATGAATGCACACCTTATATACTCACAAACAAAGCAATGTAGACCGCATCACTTTTAAATTCTTGATTTTGATTGGTCAGAACGTCAGTGGGTCATACTTAGCCATTTCTGTAGTAAGAGCTTATACAAGGACATCAAATCTAGAGTCACTCTAATTGAGGGTCAGAGAAAGTATACCATGTAGAAAAAAGTCTGTGTTGGAATATAAGCTGCTATAAATGTTCATAAAGGGCTTATGTAGGTGTCATTTTGGAACAAGAGATGTTATTAAATGTTTATAAAGGGCTTATGTAGGTGTCGTGTTGGAACAAGAGATGTTATTAAATGTTTATGAAGGGCTTATGTAGGTGTCATGTTGGAACAAGAGATGTTATTAAATGTTTATAAAATGCATAGGTAGTCATGTTGGAACAAGAGATATTAAATGTTTATAAAGGGCTTATGTAGTGTCATGTTGGAACAAGAGATGTTATTAAATGTTTATCAAACGCATATGTAGTCATGCTGGAACAAGAGATGTTATTAAAAGTTTATAAAGGGCTTATGTAGGTGTCGTGTTGGAACAAGAGATGTTATCAAATGTTTATAAAGGGCTTATGTAGTGTCATGTTGGAAGAAGAGATGTTATTAAATGTTCATAAAGGGCTTATGTAGTGTCATGTTGGAACAAGAGATGTTATTAAATGTTCATAAAGGGCTTATGTAGTGTCATGTTGGAACAAGAGATGTTATTAAATGTTCATAAAGGGCTTATGTAGTGTCATGTTGGAACAAGAGATGTAATCAAATGTTTATAAAACGCATATGTAGTCATGCTGGAACAAAAGATGTTATCAAATGTTTATAAAGGGCTTATGTAGTGTCATGTTGGAACAAGAGATGTTATTAAAAGTTTATAAAGGGCTTATGTAGGTGTCATGTTGGAACAAGAGATGTTATCAAATGTTTATAAAGGGCTTATGTAGTGTCATGTTGGAAGAAGAGATGTTATTAAATGTTCATAAAGGGCTTATGTAGTGTCATGTTGGAACAAGAGATGTTATTAAATGTTCATAAAGGGCTTATGTAGTGTCATGTTGGAACAAGAGATGTTATCAAATGTTTATAAAACGCATATGTAGGTGTCATGTTGGAACAAGAGATGTTATCAAATGTTTATAAAACGCATATGTAGTCATGCTGGAACAAAAGATGTTATCAAATGTTCATAAAGGGCTTATGTAGTGTCATGTTGGAACAAGAGATGTTATCAAATGTTTATAAAGGGCTTATGTAGTGTCATGTTGCAACAAGAGATGTTATCAAATGTTTATAAAGGGCTTATGTAGGTGTCATGTTGGAACAAGAGATGTTATTAAATGTTTATAAAGGGCTTATGTAGTGTCATGTTGCAACAAGAGATGTTATCAAATGTTTATAAAGGGCTTATGTAGGTGTCATTTTGGAACAAGAGGAGTTATTAAATGTTTATAAAGGGCTTATGTAGGTGTCATTTTGGAACAAGAGGAGTTATTAAATGTTTATAAAGGGCTTATGTAGGTGTCATGTTGCAACAAGAGATGTTATCAAATGCTTATAAAGGGCTTATGTAGGTGTCATGTTGCAACAAGAGATGTTATCAAATGCTTATAAAGGGCTTATGTAGTGTCATGTTGCAACAAGAGGAGTTATTAAATGCTTATAAAGGGCTTATGTAGGTGTCATGTTGCAACAAGAGATGTTATCAAATGTTTATAAAAGGCTTATGTAGTGTCATTTTGCAACAAGAGATGTTATTAAATGTTTATAAAGGGCTTATGTAGGTGTCATTTTGGAACAAGAGGAGTTATTAAATGTTTATAAAGGGCTTGTGTAGGTGTCATTTTGGAACAAGAGGAGTTATTAAATGCTTATAAAGGGCTTATGTAGGTGTCATGTTGCAACAAGAGATGTTATCAAATGTTTATAAAGGGCTTATGTAGTGTCATGTTGCAACAAGAGATGTTATCAAATGTTTATAAAGGGCTTATGTAGGTGTCATGTTGCAACAAGAGATGTTATCAAATGTTTATAAAGGGCTTATGTAGTGTCATGTTGCAACAAGAGATGTTATCAAATGTTTATAAAGGGCTTATGTAGTGTCATGTTGCAACAAGAGATGTTATCAAATGTTTATAAAGGGCTTATGTAGTGTCATGTTGCAACAAGAGATGTTATTAAATGCTTATAAAGGGCTTATGTAGTGTCATGTTGCAACAAGAGATGTTATTAAATGTTTATAAAGGGCTTATGTAGTGTCATGTTGCAACAAGAGATGTTATTAAATGTTTATAAAGGGCTTATGTAGGTGTCATGTTGGAACAAGAGATGTTATCAAATGTTTATAAAGGGCTTATGTAGGTGTCAAGTTGGAACAAGAGATGTTATCAAATGTTTATAAAGGGCTTATGTAGTGTCATGTTGCAACAAGAGATGTTATTAAATGTTCATAAAGGGCTTATGTAGTGTCATGTTGCAACAAGAGATGTTATCAAATGTTTATAAAGGGCTTATGTAGTGTCATGTTGCAACAAGAGATGTTATTAAATGTTTATAAAGGGCTTATGTAGTGTCATGTTGCAACAAGAGATGTTATTAAATGTTTATAAAGGGCTTATGTAGTGTCATGTTGCAACAAGAGATGTTATTAAATGTTTATAAAGGGCTTATGTAGTGTCATGTTGCAACAAGAGATGTTATTAAATGTTTATAAAGGGCTTATGTAGTGTCATGTTGCAACAAGAGATGTTATCAAATGTTTATAAAGGGCTTATGTAGGTGTCATGTTGCAACAAGAGATGTTATTAAATGTTTATAAAGGGCTTATGTAGTGTCATGTTGCAACAAGAGATGTTATTAAATGTTCATAAAGGGCTTATGTCGGTGTCACATTTCTTTGTCCTTTGCTAAATGAATAAGAATAATAACAAAAGGAATAATTCATGAACGTAACTATATACATATATATGTATGCTCCAGTTTCCTGAGTGTAAGAGTGACTACCCGGGCTCGTGAGCAATTGCTGACTGAATAAAACACTTACGTGCACATTCAAGTCTTGGTAGTGATTTCTCATTTTACAGGTGAATTTCCACTCCACTTCGGTTTGAGACGAAGAGATAGAAGCGTGTAAGTGACTCCGAAATGTCGATGAAAAAAAAATTTAACTCAAAAAAAAAAAAAAAAAAGTCACTTCAGAATTTTGCTTTTTCAGTGTCCATTTCAGGACATAATTACAAGCATTTCGACTATCAGAGCTTCTGTGTGTGTGCGTGTGTGCGTGTGTGTGTGTGTGTCCACGTTCTCTCTGTGACACCTGCCAATTTGATGGTTCCGACCACAAAAGTGCTAGTTGATTTAACCCACAGATTCATCTCCCCCATCATCCTCCATGTTTCATCCATCTCCCAGCTGTGTGTCTTTGTGCATGTACACGTGTCTGTGAGTTTAGTGGGGTGACGGTGTGTGTGTGTGTGTGTGTGTGTGTGTGTGTGTGTGTGTGTGTGTGTGCGTGTGCATGCATTTCTGTGCGTTCAAGGTCATTCATCTACAATTGGCTCTATCCCTCCTAACCCAGCTGGTGTGCAGCAGAAAGTGATGAAGCGCGCTCCTCTTTACCTGCTTACGCTAAGTGCGGTGTGCGAAGTGATGGATTGCTTTCTTACACAAGCACACTCTTGGCTTTTCTCCTCGTTCCATCGTGGTCGGGAGTCTTCGTGCTGTTTTCTTTTGACGCATATTTGAAACATCTGCTTTTGCTCTTCTTTCTATCCCTTTTTCCTCTGCCCTCGTCTTGGATAAGCGTGGTGGGTTACCGTCGGCTGGAGGTTTCGGCGTGAGGAAGCAGCCTAAAGAAGTCATCGTCGAAGACTGAAACAAATAAAGAACAAACACGTTGGACGCATTTAATCCTGTACAAGTTTTAGGACCTATTTTTCTGCTCTTTTGTTTCGACAAAATTATTGGCGCCCTCCGGTTTGCTGCGAAACACTTGTTTGCAATATGATCGGCACTCTTATGACTTCATATTTGATGAACCCTCCTCTAGAGAGAATCCTAACTGTGGATCATTCACGGTAATGTCTAAACAATTTACAGACACTCGTAACGGATCGTCCTCCAGGCGGAACCTTTCAAGCTGCCTTACATATATTCTTAGGTTTTTGCAGGTACATGTGAATGCTCGTTTTAATTCAGACCACATGGTGTCATTAAGGAAACTGAAAGTTCTATCAAGAAACTAAGATTGATTTTTTTTTTGTCCTGCGACTATTTCTTAACCTTGGTGAACTTAATTTCATAAGACCAAGTCTTAACCACATTGTAGAGGCAACCAAGTGTTTGGATAAAGGATCCTGGTACTGACCCTCTTCAATTAAGACCTCCTGGTTTCAATGGGGTTTAAATTGATGAACTCACTTATTTTGTGTGTTTGTGTCCTGCGACCATTTCTGTCTCGCAAGTTTTAACAACATGGCAGACGCAACCAAGTGTTTTCGATAGAATATCTAACCCTAAATCTGGACATCGGGGCTGATTGATTATGTGTCCTGTAATCAATTCCGTCTTCTAAGACTTAACCTCCTGGCAGACCCAACCAGGACTTGGGCATATAAAGTATCCGAGTACATACCTTCTTCAATTTCGACCACAGGATTTCAACAGGGTTCAAATCCAAAGATTGACATCGATTTTGTTTCCTGCAACCATTTAACCTCATGGCAGAGACAACCAGGATTTGTGGACAAAACATCCTGGTACTCACTGTCTTCACTTCAGACCTCACGGTATTAACAGGCTTCAAATCCAGAGACTGACTCTGATTTTAGTTACTGCAATGATTTCTGGTTAGTCTTAACCTCATGGCAGAGGCAAACGTTTGGGATAAAATATCCTGGTGCTTAGCAGAATTCATGACTTAATGAATCTTTGCAAAATCCCCAAATGGATCAATGAGCCGCCACCACGTCGTACAGTGTGTTTGGAGACTTGTATACAGTTCTTTTTATACAAATGTCAAATAAAAACTCAATATGTGTGGAGTTTATTAAGTTCTCGGTCTCAGCTCCTAATGCGACTCTAAACAAGTGGATTATTAAAGAGTGCTTGGAGAGTATTAGAGATAAATAAAACGCTCAGAGGCAGAGCTATTATAACTGTAAAACATAAGTATGTGGTGTTACTGAAGTTCCTAAGTACCTTGAATGAAATTTTGGGCCTTTTCAGATTAGATCAGATCTCAACCGTTCCAACGATAAAGTCAATTCTCAAACCTCTTGTTCACCAAACACTTACAAATAAAGATCGAACGAGTATTAAAAACTCACCGATGAGCGATGACGAGTAACAATGGAGTTTCTTTATACCGAGTGCAAGAAATAAAACCTAAATTTGCTAACGGAGCATGAACTACACCTTCATTAATACGTTTGTGTTTGTTATACATGGAGACCAGAGTTCAATAAGTCATCAACATATAGTAACATGATATGGATGGAACGAACAGCCAGTGCAGGTCTACGTTGTTAACTTTTAAACAAATCAATTCATTCACGTGTTAGATTACTTTCTTAACATTAATTACGGTGTATTAATGTTGGAGTCGGTTTGTTGCAGCAATAAGCTACGAGACATAAAAATGCCGTAATGCACACTTGCTTTTATAAAACAGCAACAGAATCAATGTGATACCATACTGATTACACGGTGCATCCGGAAAGTATTCACAGCGCTTCACTTTTCCCACATGTTGTTATGTTACAGCCTTATTCCAAAATGGTTTAAATTCATTATTTTCCTCAAAATTCTACAAACAATACCCCATGATGACAACGTGAAAGAAGTTTGTTTGAAATCTTTGCAAATGTATTAAAAATAAAAAACAAAAAAAGCACATGTGCATAAGTATTCACAGCCTTTGCCATGACACTCAAAATGTGCATCCTGTTTCCACTGATCATCCTCAAGATGTTTCTACAACTCGATTGGAGTCCACCTGCGGTAAATTCAGTTGATTGGACATGATTTGGAAAGGCACACACCGGTCTATATAAGGTCCCACAGTTAACAATGCATGTCAGAGCACAAACCAAGCCATAATGTCCAAGGAATTGTCTGGAGACCTCTGAGACAGGATTGTATCGAGGCACAGATCTGGGGAAGGGTACAGAAACATTTCTGCAGCATTGAAGGTCCCAATGAGCACAGTGGCCTCCATCATCCGTAAATGGAAGATGTCTGGAACCACCAGGACTCTTCCTAGAACTGGCCACTTGGACAAACTGAGCAATAGGGGAGAAGGGCCTTAGTCAGGGAGGTGACCAAAAACCCGATGGTCACTCGGACAGAGCTCCAGCGTGTCTCTGTGGAGAGAGGAGAACCTTCCAGAAGAACAACCATCTCTGCAGCACTCCACCAATCAGGCCTGTATGGTAGAATGGCCAGACGGAAGCCACTCCTCAGTAAAAGGCACATGACAGCCCACCTGGAGTTTGCCAAAAGGCACCTAAAGGACTCTCAGACCATGATGAAACAAAGATTGAACTCTTTGGCCTGAATGGCAAGCGTCATGTCTGGAGGAAACCAGGCACCACTCATCACCTGGCCAATACCATCCCTACAGTGAAGCATGGTGGTGGCAGCATCATGCTGTGGGGATGTTTTTCAGCGGCAGGAACTGGGACACTAGTCAGGATCGAGGGAAAGATGAATGCAGCAATGTACAGAGACATCCTTGATGAAAACCTGCTCCAGAGCGCTCTGGATCTCAGACTGGGGAGAAGATTCATCTTCCAACAGGACAACGACTCTAAGCACACAGCCAAGATAACAAAGCAATGGCTACAGGACAACTCTGTGAATGTCCTTGAGTGTCCCAGCCAGAGCCCAGACTCGAACCCGATTGAACATCTCTGGAGAGATCTGAAAATGGCTGTGCACCGACGCTCCCCATCCAACCTGATGGAGCTTGAGAGGTCCTGCAAAGAAGAATGGGAGAAACTGCCCAAAAATCAGTGTGCCAAGCTTGTAGCATCATTCTCAAAAAGACTTGAGGCTGAAATTGCTGCCAAAGCTGCTTCAACAAAGTATTGAGCAAAGGCTGCGAATACTTATGTACATGTGCTTTTTTTGTTTTTTATTTGCAATAAATTTACAAAGATTTCAAACAAACTTCTTTCACGTTGTCATCATGGGGTATTGTTTGTAGAATTTTGAGGAAAATAATGAATTTAATCCATTTTAGAATAAGGCTGTAACATAACAAAATGTGGGAAAAGTGAAGCGCTGGGAATACTTTCCGGATGCACTGTAAGATTATTCAATAAACAATGTCATTTATTATTAATAATGTTGACTATAAACGGTTCATCCACCGTGCAATGTAGTCTGTTTAACAATAAGCTCTGGCTGCTAAGCAATATAGCAAGAAGTGGCTGGTTAATGGTCACTAATGCCTTATAGATGTTTAAATACATATTTCTTGAGGGTGCCAATATTTTTGCCACACATATTTAAAGAAAATACTCATTTAAAATTATTTCCATGAGCTTTACAATTTGTTTGAATGAAAGTTCTGAGTATTTTTTGTGCTCTGTTGCTCTGCTGAGACGACGCAAGAAGGTACGGTAATCATTATAGCGTGCCAAAATCACCATCAAAGTCCAGACAGAGAGCCAAAACACCAAACAGCAAACACACACACACACGCACACACACAAATCCCCCTTGGCTTCCTATAAAAGAATAATTGTGTCTGAACAAGATCCACCTCCTGTTCAGAAGAAGAAGAAAAAACATCTCCAACTCTCTCGTACAGACAGACACATAGTGTAACCTGATCTGACGAGAGATGTTCAGCGTAAAATCAGCAGCTCTTATTTGATGACCTCGTGTTTCCTCGTCTAGAGGGCGTCCAGCTGAGATCGGTCTTGCTAGGTCTTTTCAGGCAAAAGTAGCTTTTGCAGGCTCAAAAATCACTAAAAGTCCCCAAATGACACCACAGACGAATTTGCATATTCATTGAATCGTCATGATCATTCACACGTCAAAATGTTTTGTACAAAGAACGCAGATTTTAGAATAAAATAGAATAGAAGAGTTTTAATAAAGTACAAAGTAATAGATTCGAACATTTCTTATAGAGAGAAGTCGTCTTTGGTCACAGCGCCAAAAAATATTTACTATCTATGATTACTCAAGAAATAGACAAGAAGGAAACAGTTATGGATGGAATAACTCATGTTTTGTTTTTTACTGTAAATATAACCAAAAAATAGTTTAAAACAAAGAACAAAGATGTGACAGGGTCGGACAAACACGGTTGATGAGTGATTGGTCTCCGGGATTCATTGGTGATCAATGATTAGGAACAACAGTGATCAGGGTTGGACGGTGTGAACAACAGTGATCAGGGATTGGATGTTGGGAACAACAGTGATCAGTGATTGGACGGTGTGAATGACATGATCAGTGATTGGATATTGGGAACAACAGTTATCAGTGATTGGACGTTGGGAACAACAGTGATCAATGATTGGACGTTGGGAACAACAGTGATCAGTGATTGGACGTTGGGAACAACAGTGATCAGTGATTGAACAGTTATCAGTGATTGGACGTTGGGAACAACAGTGATCAGTGATTGGATATTGGGAACAACAGTGATCAGTGATTGGACAGTGTGAATGACAGTGATCAGTGATTGGATATTGGGAACAACAGTGATCAGTGATTGAATGTTGGGAACAACAGTGATCAGTGATTAGATGTTGGGAACAACAGTGATCAGTGATTGGACATTGGGAACAACAGTGATCAGTGATTAGATGTTGAAATCAACAGTGATCAGTGTTTGATCATTCAGAACAATGGTGATCAATGACTGGTCATTGGGAGCAATAGTGCTCAGACATTGGTGTTTGGGAACAATGGTGATCAGTGATTGGTCGTTGGCTTTACAGAGTGCTGGTGGGTCAAGTGAACCTCGTACAACCAACTAAAAAAAATCATTGTATTTGTCGCTAGACTTTGTTTTGAAATAAAGTTACTAAAGGTGTCTAAAAAGTCACCACTTTGCCGGCACTGGGTGAGACAGGAATCATACGATGACTCAGGGTATACACACTGCGGTAAACCACCAACTGCGCAAAAACCTGCGAAATTTACAAACTGATGCAACTCAGCTGGAGAACATATAACAAAGTGTTTTGAAAAAGCTGCGTCATGAACCCAGACTGTTAAGAGGGCTGTTTTCCACTCAGCTTGTGACTCTTCCACAGCGAAATGACTGAGGAAAAAAACAAGCCCATGGTTCAGCCTGCTTAGGTAACGTCTGTTCCAGAGGAAACACCGCGTCCTCGAGCAGATTGTCTCCATCAGGGAAAGAACTCCAGGCCAACGTGACAGCAGCATTTCGTGATTCTGCATTTGCGTGTTAAGTAGACTCTCTACAATACAGCCACCCCGTGGTCTCCTGTTACACAGTCAATCAGAGCCATGGAAACAGGAAGTACAGCAGTGAAGACTTCCTGTGGAGATTCGGTTCAACTATTTATTATAAATCACAAAACCTGTTTAAATGGTGGCTTGGAATGCTTGTAAAGACCACATGTTAGCTTTTTAAAGGGACACCTGAATGCTTGGGGGGTTCCAATAATTTCGCATCAGTGAAGTTCAGAGATAGAATCTGGCAGGAAGCACAAGAGCGAGCTCACCTTTGACCTGTAACAACTTATCTATACTATCTGACCTAATGTTTTTTTGTTGTTGTTGTTTGTTTGTACTGAAACAGCTGAAACAGAGGCTGACTGAAACCTGAAATTGATAGGCTTTTCAACTTCGTTGCAGTGAGTGCAAAAGTTTGTACCCCCTTATATTTTAGCAGGAAAAAGTAAGAAGCTGTACTTTTTTTTGTTGCTATGCTTGGACGTTTATAAATTATTCCTATAATCTTTTCAATAAGGTTCCTTTCACTGATATTGTTTAACAGATAAGTTAAGATGAACAAATCTGCAAAGTAACTAACACTTGTTTTAACTATTTTTTTAAATTAATAAACAAAATATTTCAAATAACAAACTTGCATTAGCAAATGATGAACATGTTTTCAGCTGTTAAATGTTATTAAAAATATTTATTAACATTTAGGAACATACTGTCATTTATTATTATTATTATTATTATTATTATTATTATAAGTAGTAGTAGTAGTAGTAGTAGTAGTGGAAGAGGTAGTACTAGTAGAAGTAGCAATAGAAGTAGTAGTAGTAGTAGTCTTAGAAGTAGCAGAAGTAGTAGCATTAATAATAGTAGTAGTTCTAGTAGTAGCAGTAGTTCTACTAGTAGTAGTACTAGTAGCAGTAGTAGTAGAAGTAGTAGTAGTAATAGTAGTAGTATTAGAAGTAGTAGTAATAGTAGTTGAAGTAGTAGTAATACTAGTAGTAGAAGTAATTGTAAAAATAGTAATAGTAATAGTAGTAGTAGTAGTAATAGTAATAGTAATAGTAGTAATAGTAATAGTAGTAGTAGTAGTAGTAGTAGTAATAGTAGTAGCAGTAATAGTAGTAGTAGTAATAGTAGTAGTAGTAATAGTAATAGTAGTAATAGTAATAGTAGTAGTAGTAGTAATAGTAATAGTAATAGTAGTAATAGTAATAGTAGTAGTAGTAGTAGTAGTAGTAATAGTAGTAACAGTAATAGTAATAGTAGTAATAGTAATAGTAGTAGTAGTAGTAATAGTAATAGTAGTAATAGTAATAATGATAGTAGTAGTAGTAGTAGTAATAGTAAAAGTAGTAGTAGTAGTAGTAGTAGTAGTAGTAGTAGTAGTAATAGTAGTAGTAGTAGTAATAGTAGTAGTAGTAATAGTAGTAGTAGTAGTAATAGTAGTAGTAGTAGTAATAGTAGTAGTAGTAATAGTAGTAGTAGTAGTAGTAGTAATAGTAGTAGTAATAGTAGTAGTAATAGTAGTATTTTGTTGCTGTTGCTAATTTATGTTAATGTAGTTGAATCTCGGACTGAAGAAATCATTAATTATTCATAATTAAATGTTAACAAGGTTAATAAATATATTGAAAAGATGTATTTAAAAGGTATGACTAATGTCAAAGCAAGTAGTTAGCTTACCTATTAACATAAAACATCTATATATATATATATATATATATATATATATATATATATATATATAAGCTTTTTATCTGCATTACTTTTACATTTTGACATCATGCAGCAATTTGCACTGTTATATCAAAGAAAAATGTGAAAACGTCTGTATTTCTGGCAGTGGCTTAATAATAAGTCACATAATTAATAACACTTAGATAAATAAATAACAAGAAAGTTTGATTTTTTTTAAAATACAGTCTTTAATTAAGATGATTAAATGTACCGTATGTTTGTCTTTGAGCTTTTTGTATGTATTAATGAATAAATGAGGTAACAAGTCTTAAGTTCCATATGTGTGTGTGTGTGTGTGTGTGTGTGTGTGTGTGTGTGTGTGTGTGTGTGTGTGTGTGATCCCCTGGCACCTTCTGCCTGTCCTGCAAAGCAAAGCCCCCTTGTGGAGCCTCTGCTCTCATTTTCCACAGAGATATACAGAATGTGTGTGTGTGTGTGTGTGTGTGTGTGTGTGTGTGTGTGTGTGTGTTGAAAAAAAAGAGCAATGAAGGATATACACACAGAGATGTGTGTGCATGCTGTGTGTTTGTGCACCGTGCATGCATGTACGTCCCTTCATTTCTGCACCAAACAATGTTAAAAAAAAAAGAACCAGAAATCTCAGAGTTTACAGCATGAGTGTGTATGTACATGCAAATGTGCGTGCGTGTGTGCGTGCGTGGGTGTGTGTGTGTGTTTGTGTGTGTGTGTGTGTTCAAACTAGGGAGTGCGTGAACCTTGAGGTCCGTCTGGCTCCCATGGTCCTGTCTCTTGTGTGTATGTGTGCGTATGCGTGTGTGTAAAAGTGTGTGTAAGTGTGTGTAAAAGTGTGTGTGTGTTTGACTTGCTCTCGTCTTCCCTGCCTCAGGCGCCACCTCACTGCTGCTCCTGGAACAGCAACACCTCGTGCACTTTTTGGCTAAAATTTCCTGCAAAAAAAAAAAAAAAGAAAAAGAAAGAAAAAAAAAAGACACCTTTTAAACTGTAAAGTTTGAAGTCGTTTTCTACTTTGTGAGCCGAATATTATATGTAAGGTGCATTTTTTTTTTAAAAAAACGCGCACTAAAAAGAAGTAGACACAATATGGATGAAGTGCACTGAAGGAAAACTTCACAAAACAGCAAGATTAGTCGTTTCACTGAAGGAAGGAAGAAAGAAAAGAAATCTTTTTTCTCAGGCTTAAAATTCATCCTTCGTTTCTGTGTTCTGTTCCAGGGTGTGGTTTCATTTCCTGCCCCTCTTTTCTTTTTTTTTTTTCTTTTTCTTTTCTTCCAATTTTCCCCTTAGACATTCTTTAACTATGACAAGCCATTATGTGAGCTGGGACGGCTGGTCCACGTGGTCTGAATTCAATAAAAGAACACACCCGGCCAAACCACCATGGGACGGAACGGTTCACGGGATCGAAACCAGGACGAGAGCACGGCCAGAGGAGTGATGCTCGAATTCATTTTTTTATTCTGACTAATCTCTAACACTCAACTGGGGTTGGGTGTCTGTACAGCAGTTTCTCCTCCAGCTCTTGGTTTTCGTCCCTAATAATCCTTTTTCAATACATGTCCAAGCATGCCATGAATTGAATGACGGAAATAATTAGAGAGAGAGAGAGAGAGAGAGAGAGAGAGAGAGAGAGAGAGAGAGAGAGAGAGAGAGAGAGAGAGAGAGAGAGAGCAGTGGTCAGGGTCCTGCTGGATTAGAGGGAAGCCCTGGAGCAGCTCTTCACCTTCAACCCAAATCTCTCTCTCTCTCTCTCTCTCTCTCTCTCTCTCCTGTCTCCTCCTTTCCCCTTCTGCCATTCTTTTGCTCCCTCCTCCGTCTTTACAGCTGTCTCACATTGCCACGTAGCTTCGCATCACTATTAGACACATGGAATTCACTAGACTCACAAACTGTTGCTCTCTCTCTCTCTCTCTATCTATCTATCTTAGCATTGCATTCAACCTCTCTCAACACTTTCTCGTGGTTTGTGAAAGTTTATTAACACACACACACACACACACACACACACACCTGAAAAGCAGTCCAGAATAGAAGGTGTGTGTGCTCACACTGCATGCACTGAAACAGAACACTGAAACCCTGAAAAGACTTTTTCTCAAAACAACTGAAAACATCCAGTAATATAATATCGATTGTTATTTTCCATGAAATTGTTTACTAATACTGTACACTAATACTGAATATGACCATGGAAAGAAATAATAAACAAAAAAAGAAAGAAAGAAAGAAAAAGCCATGCTCTCCTGCCATCTAGTGCTGGATTTGTGTAATTGCGCTATTCAATACATTAAAGCAGCTCATTCTATCCGTTTAGTTTCTTACTCATTTTATTATCCGTTTTAAAATCATTTCCTAAGTCAAGCGGGGTTATTATTTTTAATTATTAGACATCTGAACTCAAATCCACAGTAACACCAGACAGGCTCTAGCTAATGAGAAGGCAAATGGACAGAAAGCAAAGATTTGGTTTATTATTTTATTGAATTTTATTTTATATTTATAAAGGACAATAAGGTGTATAAAGTCCCACCGTGGCCCTGTGTGTGTGTGTGGAGTTTGCATGTTCTCCCCGTGCTGCGGGGGTTTCCTCCGGGTACTCCGGTTTCCTCTGCCAGTCCAAAGACATGCATGGTAGTCTGATTGGCGTGTCTAAAGTGTCCGTAGTGTATGAATGGGTGTGAGTGTGTATGTGATTGTGCCCTGCGATGGATTCGCACCCTGTCCAGGGTGTACCCCGCCTTGTGCCCGATCCTCCCTGGGATAGACTCCGGGTTCCCCGTGACCCTGAAAAGGAGTAAGCGGTAGAAGATGGATGGATGGATGGATGAATAAGGTGTATAAGTAAAAAAACAAACAAACAAACAAAAAAAACAACAAAAAAAAAACCTCACACAAAATTTCTTTGCAGTATCACTTTTTAAACAAGCCACCCCCGATTAGCTCTATGGACCACCTTGGCCACCCCATTCAAAATGTTCTGGATCTGCTTTTGTGCGACTACTAATAACTTGACGGTACTGTGAGGTGTTTATTTACCTGCTTAAACACAGTTCTAGTCTTCACGTTTTTATCCCGTGTAATTATACGATCGCGAAATAAATGAGTATTCTGTCGTTTTCTTCTTAATACTGCGCTTACAATCTGTCACTGAAAGCTGATTTTACGCGAACATAATTTTACCCAGTAAGGCTGGCTGATATCTCAATATAATATCGATATCACGATAAATGATGTGAAAATACAATATACAATTTCTGAGATATTGTGATATCTTGGAAAAAAAAATTTAATAACAAGCAGCTGATTTTATAAAGTTTACTACTATTTACATTTACAGCAGACGTCCTTATCCAGAGCAGGTTACATTTATCTCATTCATCCATCTGAGCAATTGAGGGTTAAGGGCCTTGCTCAAAGGCGTTGGGCAATGGTAGCTTGGCAGTGCTGGGGTTTGAACTCGTGACCTCCTGAGCAGTAGATCAACACCTTCACCACTCAGCTACCCTTGCCCTTATTTCAAGCTTTTCAATCTTACTTTTTCGCATGTAATATATAAAAGCACCATCTGGATATCGTATATTTCAGACTCTCTTTGTTAATGCACAATGATTTTAACTTGGAAGTTGAACCCAGGCTTCGTCATAGTGTCCAGATTTATCTTTATCTTTTTCTATTCTGGCACAACACTTATAACACTCACATTCTCTTCCAGACCCTCAACAGTGTGCTCCCCCCCACACACACACACACACTTTGATACCCTGAACTGATGATTGCTGTAATACCAAGCATGTTTTCCATCCAGGAAAGAAAAAAAAAAAAGAAAGCAATTTGATCAGATATTTCCAGTACTGATCATGAGAAACAGATTTGCTGTATTTGATCGTTTCTGAACACTGGATCGTTCATAGAAGGACAGACTGAGAAAGAAGTTACTTTTATAGAAACATAATGTAATGTAATTACATAACATTAAAAGAAAGTCAACGTGTCACACCTACATATAGGTTGAAAAGTAAACATTTATCCATATTTGTGTACTCGTTTTCTTCTTGTTCAAGCAAAGGATCTTGAGTTAGATGATGTAGGTGGTAATATCCATTTGTCAAGCCCGGTTTCATTACTGCCTTTAAGATGCCCTTGTCAACTTTTTAGTTCTCTGGTGTACCGTTATAAACAGCTTTGTTTTCCAAAAGCCTACATTTACAGTATGTTGACTTGATACCGTATCCCTCCAAGGGTCCGTCTGATAAATTTTACTTGAGCTAATACACCAATAAAACAGCTCTTGAGATAACCGTCCAATTGGTAGTACTGAAGCCAGGTCGACAAAAGTATGTTAATAACAGAATTGAAAGAAAGAATTTGTCTCCTTGCTGCAGCTTTTTGTGTCATCGTTAGGGGGTACCCAAGGAATACTGTCACCTGTACTTCTGAATCCATTTGGTTAAGACCGAATCAGTATTGAAAGAAGCAAATTGGTACATTTACGGTATTTTAGCAGCCTTTCCTACTTGAACCTTTGAGTTCAAGCTGCCTATGTTAGTTTTTTGCTTTATATCAGTTTGTACCTTTGTTTCTATGGAGTGCAGCTTCAGGAAAAGTGCACCACCTGATAGCCCCTTAGGCAGCTGAAAGCCATGCTGTCCAGGCTGCCCAAGTCTACCAAGTTGTGCTCAAGCTGCACCTTAACCAGACGACTTCTGGCTGCTTCTGAGTTTTTGAATGAACAGAATGCATCACGTGGAATCATCTGAATCTTGTTATGGTTGAGCGCAATATAAACGAGCCAAGCCGGAAGCTGACGTGGGACCTGCTGAAGCACGTTGTGGCTAAGATCCAGCTGGTGCAACAAAGGAAGCATCCGAAATGCTCCAGGCACCACCTTGGAGATCTTGTTGCGGGCCAGGCCAAGGTGCTCCAGGTGTGGAAGTGAGAGAAACGTGGCCTTGCTGATGCTCGAGATGGAGTTCCCCTCTAAGTTAAGGGTCTTTAGGGAGTGTGGAAGGTGACGAGGGACTTGGTTCAAGAAGTTCCCTTCTAGGTTGAGACTTTCCAAGTGGGTGACATTGATGAGTGCATCCTTGCCCAAACCTTTGTTGGTCAGCCTGTTGGCGCTGAGGTCCAGCACTTGAAGCTGTACTTTGCCCTGAAAAATTCCTGGCTGGAAACGTTGGATGAGGTTACCACGGAGGTAAAGCTCTTGAAGGGTAAGTGGGAGCTGCAAGGGGACAGAGGTAAGACGGTTGTGGGAGAGGCTGAGAGTGCGAAGGCTGCTTAGTGGAGACAAAACTCCATCAGGGAACGACGATGAGATACGTTCTAAACTGTTGTTGCTCAAGCTGAGAATGAGCAGGCCGGGGCAGCGAAACCAGACCACCTCGGACATCACTTTCAATTTGTTCCCATCCAGACGGAGCTCCTCCAGCGAGGCTGGAAGGTCAGTAGGGACACTCTGGAGTAGGTTCCGGTCCAAATACAGCCTCTTTAGTGCCTGGATGCCTTCGAAGGCACCTTGGATGGAACGGTCTACCAGACGGTTGTTGCTCAGTACCAGGAACTCCAAAGAAAGGTACTCTGAAAGCAGGTTCAGCGGAATGCTCTCGATGCGGTTGTTCATAAGAAGGATGTAGCGGGAATTGTATGGAATACCATAGGGAACCTTTTCGAATCCTTTGTCTGAACATTGCACCAACCTGTAGGAACAAGACAACACACATAACTTTAAAAATCACTGGACATTACAGAAGTTAAACTCAGCGTATGTAAAGCTGTATTTGAGACACACCTCCCGTAACAAGCGCAGTCTGGTGGGCAGTAGTGATCTTCAAAATATGGAAAGTGTGGGGCAGTTGTCAGCTGATCTTTCTCCTGTTTTAATTTTTTCACCTGCTTTGCATTTATCAGAGGTTTGGTGCTCTTCTCCTTCACCTTTTTCTCCTTAGTTTGAAGCTTGTTTTTCTTTGTTTTCAATATCTGTTTTTCTTTGATTTTTGGAAGTTTAGTCTTTGGGTTGGGCTTGAAGGTGCTGGGTAAGCTCATGGCAGTAGGGCCAGCCCTGGCCGCCATTGCCGTGGGAGCAGCATCCACATTCTCTTCGGAACTCTCAATCTGAGCCAGTGAAGAATTCTCATGTGTGCTGTTTTCATTGGTCGTTAGCACAGATGCGTCCTTTCCAGGATTAATCCGTGTAATGTCTGCAGGACCTTGTGTGGTGATCAGAGATGGAATGATGGTGGATGAGAAATACTGAGAAAGAGAGAGGATAGCAAGGGGAGTGTCTACGGATTGATCTACACCCTGATTCTCTTCCTCACCCACTCTTACACCCTGTCCTTTCTCATGGCCTTGCTTTCCCTCATTGCTTTCTCCTTGCTCCTCCTCTGCTTCCCCAATTTTCTGAATGTGTACAAGATCAGTCTCTTCTTCCGCTTTTATTGTTACAGCAATCTGGGTTCCTGGCTCTTTCTCCCATTTTAGCTCTACTTCCCCCACTGCTAGAGGTTGCAGGAGGTGATCAGGACTCCATTCAGTCCGGGTCTCACCCTCCAAAGACACATGCTGAAGAGTTGATGCATTTAGACCTGTAGGAGGGAATAAAGCAACCCAAGGGAAATGAAATCAAAGCATTGGGAATGAGAGAAAATTATTTCCCAATGCACACAATCCAAACATTTTTGTCTTGCTTAAGTTAGACAAGCATAAAACAACCAGAGGAACCCCAAAATCAGATATTGTTTTGTATTTTATGTATTTGTCTCCAAGTAATTGCTCTTAGTACTTACTCGGCTGAAGCACTAGAGTGTTAGCCACCCCAGCAAAAATCCAAAACAGCAAAATCACTGTTCTCATTTTTCACTTGGAAGAGCGAAAGAAGGAGGACGAGATCCACATAAATAAGTCAGAACCTGGCAGACAGAAGAGACACGTTTCCAACAACGTTTTCACCTACAATTATTCGATTTAGCTCCTTGCTGAAATGTTCCATTAACAAGTCAGAACCGGTGCAGCATCAAACATCATGAATGCTCTAATTCATTCAGGAACATTAGAGACTATAAGTGAATCATATCTGAAACACAGGTCTTACCTTCAGACTCTAAACAAACTTCTCAGCTGTCTGTGTTGTGTTGTGGAGTTTTAAGAGACATGCTGGGTTATCCTGAAATGTTCACTGGCCCAAAATGACTAAAGGAATAATCCAAGAGTTCATATGTTCTCTTCTGTTCGGACACAGCGGCCAATCGTCGAATGGCAACCGTGTAAAAAAAAAAAATGCACTGTGAGAATTTTGTCACACTCGCACACCAAGCTAAAAGAATCTCTGGGATCAATAGACGCTGAGGAAGATTGTTCAGACAGGTCAAAGGTTACTGATGTCACTGTTTATCTTTCCTTTGGAGTTCCTGCCCACTGTCGCTTTAGTGACAAGTGGTTTCCAGGCAAATCAGTGACCTTAGACCTCAACGTAAGAATGCTGATGTGTTTCAAAGTGAGAGGGAAAGTAGACATTTGCCTGCAAATCCCCAGGTCAGTGTTTCATGCTTTACATAAACACATTAGGACTGCCAGACAGTTTGTGACTGAGTTCAAGACAACACTGGTTAAAGACATATTAGAACAAATAGACCTGAGCTTGGCTTTTGTCAACTCTCAAAAGTTTGTGTTTAGAAGAGCCAACTCCTAAATATGTGAGAATTTAAATAGTTGAATAGAGTTAGAGCACAGACAAGTAGATAAAGGTCAACGGTAGCGAGAAAGCAGCTGTCATTCACGCTCAAAAATTCTCCCTCCCATTGTATTCTTAAAATTAAAGAATTATATATTTGTTCCTGTACGTATTGTTAAAAAAAAACAAAAAAAAACATATAGATAGATGTATAGATATATATAAACATTTATTCTGTGTATTGTTATATATAAATAAATATATATATAAATATAAACACACAAAAATATACACGTACATTCATATCATATATTATATATAAAATTAATTATCCTTTTTCACTTTCGATTCTTTTTTCTTTCCTTCTCTTTTTCTTTCTCTTCGGAGTGGCATTAATATACAGCACTGTGCAAAAGTCTTAAGCACATGTAAAGAAATGCTGTAGAGCAAGGATGCCTTCGAAAATAATGAAATTAAACGTTTCTCCATTTTAAAAAATATTATAAAGAGCAGTAAACAGTAATAAATGAAACGAAGGTAATATTTGGTGGGACGACCAAAAAAAACACAGTCGTCTCAGGTAGAATGAGTGCAGTTTTATAAGGAAATGGGCTGTAAGGTTTATTGAGTATCTTACAGAACCAGACACGGTTCTTCTGGAGACTTCGACTGTCGCACTCGCGTCTTATTTCTGCAGCGAAACCCAGCAGCCTCGATTAGGCTTTTTGTCTAAAAAAAAAAAGTCTCTTACCACTTAATACGCCGCTTTCTTCAATGACTTACAAACAATTTTCTGGAACGTTTAGTTTTGTGCTGGAAAACTAATGTTTGGAAATCTAAAGTGTTTTTGTACTGACTCGAAGTCATCAAATAAAAATCTGCAACAAAGTTTGTACTAAAAAAAAAAAATAGGGTGCCTAAAACTTTTGCCCAGTACTGTATGTTTATATATATATATATATATATATATATATATATATATATATATATATATATATACACATACATACATTTTTGGGTTAAGGGGTTGGTTTAAAAGGGGTACATAAAAACATAAAACTAAACAAAAAAAACCATTTAAAAAAGACAGACACAATAGCAAAAATGTATACATAATGTGGATTAATATACATTTCATTTGTTTAGCTTCATTGTGACGCAATTATTAGAAAAAACAACAAGCTTAGGATCTGTAAAGTGGGCACAAGAGACAATCAACATTGATTAAATTTAATGACATCAATTAGCATGATCCTGCTAGTGTGTTGTTCCAGGCATGTCATTTACCAACCAGCTATGTTAAGCTGGAAAGTATTGTGATGCACGGTGGACGTTATGTTAACGAACCACTCTATTATAATTCTATTACTAATCTTATATTAAAAGCTTAATGATACATGAATTCTGTACCTGATGAAATATATGCTCCTACACGCAATTAAATCACACACGATTCACATTTTTTTCTTCGATACTACGTGTTACACTGAATCCTCAGTTTTTACTGTCTGAGCACATTCTACAAGAATATCGGTTTAAAAGAATACTGATGAAAACTGAAAAACACTGAAAAGACAGTGAAGATTAAGAATGTTGTTCGATGGGAATTTAATCTTAGGCTTAAACTGTGGTGTAATCTATCGCAATTTCGGTATTATATCGTCATACTGCCCAACCCTAGAAAGAACATTCTGACCCAGTTTGCAAAGCTCAGCTATTGGAGTCAGAGGAATTAAACCAAACCACACGTAAAACAAGTTTACAGATAATATGGCTGGCCTTCATGGTAATGAAGAACATGAACATATACAAACGTTCACTAGAAGACGGTGAACTATACTGGTTAGCTTTATACATGAATGATTAGGGAAAATGGTTCCCTAAGGGTTCTTTGGATGGTTGAACAGTTCTTTGGATGGCTCTACCCAGAAGATTTTCTGATAGTGAAATAAAATAATAACCTTATGAACGGTGAATACATCACAGGTCATTTGAGGATATAGATCCTGGAATTCTCCTGCTGGGTTAGTGTGAAAATTGGGGAAAGTGCTTGATCTCAGGTGTTCCACTGATACTTCACCTGGAACTCAATAATCTTCAGACTTACCAACCCTTTATACACCTGCCTAATATTGTGTAGGTCCCCCTTGTGCCACCAAACAGCTCTGACCCATCGACGCATGGACTCCGCAAGCCCTCTGGAGGAGTGTTAAAGGATCTTCTGATAACTTCTTAGAGACAGATACCTCAAGTCCTAGAAGTTGCGAGGTGGCGCCTCCTTGGATCGGACTTGTATTTCCAGCACATCCTACAGACGCTCGATCGGACTGAGATCTGGGGAATTCGGAGGCCGAGTCATGACGTTGAATTCTTTGTCATGTTCCTCAAACCGTTCCTGAACATTTTTTGCAGTGTGTCATGGAGCATGATCCTGCTGAAAGAGGCCACAGCTATTAGGGAATATCGTGGCCATGAAGGGGTGTACTTGGTCTGCAAACTGGTCACTGCAAACTGGTCAGAGTGCCCATGCTGAACTCTGTCCACCAACCAAAAGTGCCTACAATGGGTGTTTCTTTTACATCATATAGATTCTCTATATGATGTAAAAGAAACACCTATTGTTGGCACTTTTGGTGGTGGACAGGGTTCAGCATGGGCACTTTGACCAGTCTGCAGTTAAGCAGCCCCATATGCAGCAAGCTGTGATGCACTGTGTTCTGACACCTTTCTATCATAGCTAGCATTAACTTCTTCAGCAATTTGTACTATAGTAACTCTTCTGTGGGATCGGACCAGACGGGCTAACCTTCGCTCCCCATAACCCTGTCGCCGGTTCACTGGTTATCCTTCCTTGGACCAATTTTGGTAGGTACTACCCACTGTATACCAGGGACACCCCACAAGACCGTCTTTTTTCGAGTTGCTCTGACCCAGATCATCTAGCCATCACAATCTGGTCCTTGTCAAAGTCGCTCAGATCCTTACACATGCCCATTTTTCCTGCTTCCAGCACGTCAACTTCAAGACCTGACTGTTCACTTGCTGCCTAATAAATATATCCCACCCCTCGACAGGTGACATTGATAATAAAGGTTATTTGCTTCACCTGTGGGTGGTTTTATTGTTTTTTTTCCCTCTCTCTCATACATATATACCCATACATACATATTCTGTGTGTGTATATATACACATACATACACACACACTATATATATTATATATATATGAATGAGAGAGAGAGATTACATTAGCCTGCTAAAGCCCGGCAACTGCATCAGATCCCTCAACAGCAGCAACTGAACATTCTTTACTGGTGGCTACAAGAGGTGTATGGTAGGTTTTAACAGTAGTTAATGTCATTGTCCCTTTCATTTGTCTATTACTAATATCAAAATGACAAAATAATGAAGGTCCAACAAAATTACTTTTTCCTCCATCAGTTTATACTGAACGCATCCCAATGGGGTGTTTATCTATACAGACAGAAACATAATTTCTTTGTTTCTGTAGCCATCTACTGGAGACTAGAAGTGCTGCACTTTCATGTAGGTAAAATTAAGCGCTGCTTTCATCACACCATCTAAAATAATTGCCAATGTGTCTGTACCAATGAACCCTGAAACTTTATTCTTGGTCAAAATACAAACATTGTAGCCTATTGGGCATTATTTAAAAAAAAAGAAGAAGAAAAAAAAAGGGAATACCGTTAACTAAGAACAAAAACCCTGTAAAAATAAATAGTAGATAAATATTAGGTTCTGGATTGTATGGGGCTCTCTTAAAAAGAATCTGTATACAAACGAGAATTTCTAAGTAAACAGATGGTATTTTTAAAAACACAAAAACAACAGAGCCATATAACAGCCACCATATGACACTTAAATGCAGGAAATAATAAACTAATAAACCAGAACCACTTGGTTAAGGATATAATATTAATCATATTAATAAAACAGTGTACGTCTTGGAATTTTCCAATAAATGAAAAATTGTAATTGTCGGAGAACTGATGTGGTATAAGAGGAAGAAAACACTCGGAGGTGTGTGTTTACAGGAAAATAATTAATGATGAAGTGGTATGATGAATCGAAGTTTCTGTCACCACCCCAAAGTTGATTATTTTCCTAGAACACGTCGCAAAACAAACGGACATTTTTTTTTTTTTTACAATTTTTATTTATTTAAGAACGACAGTTACAATTAAAGTTGTGGAATGTTCAGGAAACAAGTTATTTCCTGTTATCACTTATGTTATAGTAGTTATAAACAGGTGTTCCCCCACAAGCCTTTTAAGCTCTATTGAAATGAATAAGACCAAAAAAAAACAACCCAACTGAGAAATCGTGAAGAGTGAAGTCTGTCCAGAAGACCGAAAGTTACAGCTTTACCTCTGAATATTACTGTTCAAGTGTTCTTACAGAAAACCTCAATCAGTAATCAGAAGTTACAAACACATTCTTTTAATCTGTTTATTTTGGAGCGTCCGCCGTACAAGTCCCTATGAATGAGCGGTTACTATACTACTGCCAGATATAGAAAATCTATCACCAATCTCTGACCAATCAGAAGCCAGAATTCAATAAAGCTGTGGTTTAAACCTATACTAGAGTGCTCATATTTTTACTCTATTTCAATATTGATATTTTTAACACCAGAATAAATAAAACAAAAACATTTTTTTTTAAAAACATAAATCAGAAATTAAACACTGATTGGTATCTTTTTCAACAAGTGCAACAAAACAAAACAAAACAAACTTTCCTGAAGCGAGGGGTTTCAAATCGTTTTCAAAAATGAGGTGACTTCCATAATTGTTGACATTTTTATAACCAAATTAGTAAGTATGGTCACCTCTGGATAAGTTTCCTTCTCATACTAACACGTGTCCATAAATTTCTAGCACTTTTGGCTATCGTGGTACCGGATGGGAGACGGAGACTTCGTAGCGGCTCTCTTATACACGTCAGCATTCCTGAACCGGACTCCTGCAGCTGCTCGTGGGAAGCGTAGTTTATCCTCCTCAACTGTTTGCTGTAGTAGCTGCGAAGGTCGCACAGCTCTTCCAGGGCTGCCGCAGAAACGATGGAGGTCTCCGATGGACAGCTGGCCAGGACCAATTTGGAAGACGGAGGTGAAAACGGCGGTCGTCTTCTTTTAGATGGCACCAATTGTCGTTTAGTCATTCTATTAAGATCTTGGACGACGTTTCTAGCGACGCCTGTCTGTTCCTGAACCGTCACTTCTACATTCACTTCGATTACACACGGCTGGCTACTTTCAGGTGCTTGTAAAGAGCTGGAGTCTTCCTGATTTGTGGAAAGTCTCCTCTCCGGGTTCGGTGGGTCGGTGTTCGCTTTGATTAAATTTCCATTTGCACTTTGATCAGTATTGACGTCCTTCGAGCATCCGCAAGTTTCTTCCTGGAGCTCAGCAGCTGATTGGTCAATCTGAGGAAACGGAGGACATTATGAATCTGTAATTTGGTAACGGGGTAGTGAAGACGGACAACACGTTATGAGTACATGGGATTAGTGATCCATGCAAAGTGTTAATGCTAGACACCCCTGTAATGTTCCCATGCGAGTGAATCCACAATCCTGCATTAGCAAAAAGGGGGGTGGGGATGGGAGGGTTATGAAAACGCGTATAGCAAGGACGTGCAGCACGATGTTAGGGGAAGCGACAGACATGGACAAGCAAGACAAAGAATTGTTCAAAGATATTTTTTTGGACATCCTGACTAAACATCTTCATGCGAATTTGAAAATAGTGTAATAATAACTGTACTTTTGGGCTCTTTTTCCTCATGGGACTAGGGAACAGGTTCTTTCTTGATTTTCTTGGCCACAGGGTTTTTCCCAGCACTCTCAGCAGGTCTTTTTCCTTCTTTTGGTTTTAGCTTGGCTCTACTCTTATCTCCGCTGCCTCCTGCCAGATTGACCTGTGGGCAGCACAAGAGCTTTTTTTAACCAGCGTGTCTTTGAGGGAGGGCAGAGAGATATAGCCGTTACTGAAAAAGAGAATACAGCCTTTTACAATACAACATTTAACATGGACTGAATTTCCAAAAATCCTGCACAAAGAAGCATTTGAAATAATCTCTGTTAGTAGGTAGCTCAGGGGGTAGACAAATCAGTCGTAGGTTTCCTGTCTGGGGTGTTCGTTTTAATTCATAGATGCTACAGGGACACGAAGGTTTCGCAATCAGAAAACAAAAAAACTCTCTCCTTATTGACTTTCAGAAAGCAGGTTTTCATTGGTTGTTTTTAGTACATCTAACATCTGGTAGTGAATATCTATGTGAGGTTGTCTTCTGTACCACGGTATGTTCTTTTGCACTGATGTACATAATGGTTTTTCTTTCTGCTGCTGCAGCACTCGAATTTCTCCTTGAAGAATAAAGCAAAGCAAGTTAGTTAGTTAAATAAATTAAGTAAAGCAATTTAAGTAAAATAATTGAAGTGAAATAAGTGAGTGCTTATTTTATTTACTTAACTCATTTTAAAGTAATTTAAGTAAAATAATTTAAGTAAAGTAAGTAAGTCAAATAAGTAAGTAAAGTAATTTAAATTAGTTTAGTAAGCAAAGTAAGTTAAATAAAATAATTTAAAGCAAAGTACGTAAAGTAAGCTAAGGAAGTAAGCAAAGAAAGTTAAGTAAAGGATGTTAAGTAAAGTAAGTAAACCAAGTAAACTAAGTAGTTAGTTGGTCCGTCCATACATCTATTTAATGCCACACATAATTCTCATAGTTAAATAGTAATGCCTTTTTTTTTAAACGTGCGATACGAGACAAGAACCCCACAGCTCTTCGCTGAAATGTTGGCCAACGTGACTTACTACATGGCCATAAACTCATCATTTCTCCTCGTATGCTGTTACATTACTTTACATTTCCTGACATCAAAACACGGGACTCGGCAGCACGTTTCTGCGCTTTTATTTGCCTGGTGGGTTAGCGGATAGATTTATGATTTGTCCACCCCCGAGTCCTGAGTGCAGGAATAGATCATGCACTAATAGATCATGTTGTATTGGTCTGTATGCCTCGTCATTTCTGGGAAGTGAAACAGAGTCCCCATAAAACAGTGCAGATTCAGTGGATAATACTCCAGAGGCCACCGAAGTGTGTCGACTGAAATTGAGAAGACCTCCACCTCAAATTGGGACAAAGTGCCCTGCTGATGAAGTCACCTGCTTGTCTCTGTAGCGAAAGCGTCTGCTCCTGCTTTTAAACACAGGCTTAACGTCCTGCGAGCCGCACACACTGCTCTGAACGTACTGTCTCTGTGCTTGCCGTTGGCGTCGTCTTTTACTTCTCTTCTTTTTCATGTCGATCACGGCCTGTTGCACTGCCTCACTGGCGTGCCTGAGATTTCTCCACCTCCTCCTTATTCTGCGTTTTTTACGGCGCTCAGGCTAGCATTATAGAGGTCAGTCAGGATTATCGGAGAGCATGAGGGGTACGGCTGAATAAATCTAGCTTTTTCTTGAACTTAATGAACCAAACCTTTATGAAATCCACACCAGAGCATGTCCAAATGTCGGGGGCAAACTGATTCTCAATCTTGACGACCTTTGTGCAAAATAAATCATTAAAATAATAGTTTCAGGAAAATAACATGTCTTTAGATTTACATCCTGTACTGAAATCACTTTGGGAAAATTATAAATGAATAGTAAAGAAGGGCTGAATTTTATTCGTATTATTTATAAAGTAGGACTGTTCCCAGAACAAAGTTAAGCTTCTGCAGGGAGCATTAGGCATTTAATGCACATTTCTTCTTGATCTTGTGTGGTAATTATGTTTAAACATGCACACAAAGCCTAATCCTAGATTAGACGTCACAGGGCAGATAATTAATAACACACACACACACTCCCACCTAGTGATGTGTCAAGGATTTACCGTCCAGTTAAATATGTACTTGACTGAAAGCGAGGACGCTGTACCTTTCAAGTGGGAAAATCGTGTGGAGATGAGAACACCAGCCAAATGCGAGAGCTTTCAGGGAGGCGGCTGTTAATAATGGACCTGCGCAACTGTCAATCATTCCAGATTCATATATGGATTCGTCTCACGTGTCCTTTTTATGAGCAGGAAGAGTCTTGGCATATTTCTGAGCCATAACTCATACTAGCGCACTTTCGGTCACAAAATGCGTGAAGAAGGTCTGTGTATATTTTTTTTGTGCATTAATTCAACAGAGGAGGACCTGGCAACCCCATGTGAAACGTCTCTCGCGAATTTTTTTCCTCTTTTTTTTGTGAATCACTTACTTTTCTCTGTGAATCTTCTTCTATTTGTTATTTACTGCAAATTATACACCAAACTAATCTCCACAGTAAACAACTCTAAGAGATACAAGGCAAATGTCAATATCATGTCTTTTTTTATTTATTCATTTTATTTAAACAAACCCATTATCAGTAGGTTTATGGTGAACAAAGCTGAAGAAAAACATCTGTTAGTGCTCATAAATGATATTTAGATGCGAATAGATATGATAAACCTCAGAGGAAATCTCAGGTCCTAAAATCAAAGGAGGGGAGACAACTACAGGTGCATGTGAGTAAAATTAGTTACGTGTAAAAGACAAACTGATCTACGGTGAAATGGTATCATTTATTTAAATATCCTGATTGAAATGTAGAGGGACTTTCAATAGGTTTAAATTAAAAAAAGGTAAAAGAAAGAGACCTTACCCATCTGTATTTTATTTTATTATATATATGAAAAAAAGGAATAAAAGGAATATTTACACTTGAGCTGGATGTAGACACCTTCCTCCTCATCTTCATCGTTACAGTGTGGCTCTCACTCTTCAGTAAGCCAGCTTTACGTCCTGCTTTCAGGTAAAAGTACGTCGTGTACGGCGTGAAGCTGAAATCTTCGCTTTAAAACAAAACAGGGACGAGAGTTAAAGCCGTAGTTTCTGAACATTTATGAAATCTCAGCGCACCTAAAACGTTCAAAACTTTCTCGCTTCGTGTTATCCTCCTCACGAGCGACCGAGATCGAGCAGTACCTGAAGTAGCCGTGGAGTAAGAGATGAACGATGATGGACTCCACCTCCAGGCGTGACAGGGTCGTGACCTTGGCCATTTTACGGATCTTGGCGCTGCCTTTCCCCATCCAGGTATCGCACACCTTCAGAGGGGTCATCTTCTCGTCCAGAGACGCGGCCAACTCTACGATGTCCACCACCTCGCGTGCGTGCTTGGTGATGTCCATGGTGATGTAGTCTGGCACGAAGACATGGACCAGTTACTGTACTGTACTGTACTGAAAGCAGGCTCAAAACAATGACCTGTGACTTTGTCACAAAGTGTCGTGTGATGTTTTCAATACGAACGTTATAATTATACTTGAATATATTGCTTCTGAAAATGAGTTGTTTAGAATTCAGGTCTTGAAACATTTCAAAAGTTAGAAAATCCTATCTGTTAAAACAGTCACAGGCAAAAGAAAATTCCGCTTAGAAACCGAAAACCGTATAACTAGCTGTTGATACAAGCGATAACCAGCTGCGGATATCTAGCGGACTTATTTTTGTTAACAAATTTCATCATTTAAACGTCAGGTTTTCCTTCACTTCGGTCCAAGACATGGTTTTTGATTAGTAGCATTACCATCGCAGCTGTTAATTTAAACAATCGTGCATTAGGAATTGTCAGTTTTGTTTAAAGTCAAAATGTAAATAAACAGAAACAAAGGTTTAAACATTTTCATGGGTGTGTGAGGCATAAATTATCCTACATGGACCCAAAAAAAAAAAAAAAAAAAAAATTCAGAACATTTCTCTCACCGTTGCCATGGCGACAGACATCACAAGTCTGTTTGCATTCTTCATCGTCCCAAACTTCATCAAAATGAACCGCCATCACGGCACGCCGACACCTGAGCGCAAACGTTATTACAACGAAGGTCCCGAATTGCCGTCATAATACTACATAGAGGACTTTAATTCAACTGCAATGACAAAAGCACGTGCTCCTGAAACTGTAAGCTGGTCCGTATGTGCTAACGGTAGTCACGTATTATTATCACTACTACTACCTGTCCACGTTCTGACAATAAGCCACCATATTCTGAAGCTTCTGCTGGCCGGTGTTCTCCATCACAACCATGGTGCTGATCCTGAAAATATCGGCAAACCCATAGAACACAACGCAGTCTGCTGGACCGTCATCTCTCCCTGAAAACAAAAGCAAATTCGCTTCGAGTCGAGCATCACACACTGTTCTCACATTTCAACACAAATGAACATTAAACAGCAACGTCTTCCGTATCTTATTAAGGGCTGATTCCACTTTTATTGGTTTACAGGACTACGTCTACGAGAGCAGACGCACGTTAGTCGTTCGATCTGAATTATCTCCATCTTCGCACATGTTGAACGCGCTGCATTGTGCTATGTTATGTGATCTAAAACCAGCAGCAGAGGTACAAACACCAAAACTGTGCAACGTAATACTGCTTCACGTTACGCATCTCAGTACATTCTTTTAAAAAGTCTCTGAAAACATACTGTATGTCTCCAAGCAGCAGAGAGAAACATTTGGTAGATCGGATCATCGCTACAGTGTGAAATACTGGTCTTTCCTTTTTTTTTTTTTATTACAGTCATAAAAGGAAAATATCAGCCAGACTTTTAATAATAGGACATAAACGAACTAATCACATGATACTTCAGCAGAGTTACACATCAACAGTATTGCTGCATCCCGATTCGCCTACTATCCGTCCTATATTGTGTCCGAGATTAGAATTAGTGTGTACCAATTAGTAGTATGTTGAAATAAGCATCCCAGAGGTACCCAGATGGTCCACTATGGGTGGCTGTGGCTTAGGTGGTAGAGCGGGTTGTCCACTAATCGTACGGTTGGCGATTCGATTCCCGGCCCACGTGACTCCACATGCCGAAGTGTCCTCGGACAAGGCACTGAACCCCAAGTTGCTCCTGATGGCAAGTTAGCGCCTTGCATGGCAGCTCTGCTACCATTGGTGTGTGAGTGTGAGAATGCGACACAGTGTAAAGCACTTTGTACAACAAGGTCACAAAAAAAAAAACACTATATAAGTGCAGACCATTGCTATTTCTGGTAAATTTTCTTTTCCTTTTTTCAGCTAATATTGCCCATGATTCCTCACGCGAGGGATGAAGAGGAGTTTTGTGGCTCATGTAAAGTTGCCTCCTGACTGGCCGATACAGCGACCATGCGTTTTAAACGACGGTTTGACAAGATCAGAAAGGGAGATGGCGCCTGTAAGGACGTGTTTTAGAGAGGTGGAAATGAAATGTGAAAAAACAGATCTAGTATAAATGATATAAGGAATAATGAATGAAGAAAAGCTGGAATGCATCGAGGGGTTTGTTTATAGTGACGTCGTGCGTAACTAAGCGTTATCTTCCATTACGTGACGTGTTAGTATGTCCCGTACTTGCGCGCTCTTTTGCTACTCGCTCGAAACCATGGACTTTTTTCTTCACAAACTTTCAGTGCCTAGTACAAGTAGGCGAATTGGGATGCAGCATATGTGTGATCTTTTTTTTCCTCCCTAAATGTGCATCAAGCAACAGTAAGAAAATAGATGTCTGGTATGAACACTACTTAATGATTAGCAGCTCTGTTGGGTTTTTTTTTTTTTTTTTTAAGATTGTAGCCACTAGGTCTAAAACGTAGGCGTTTGCAGCTCTGCAGGTCAGAAGCGTACCTGCACGTCCGCTCTCCTGATAATAGTTCTCCATGGACTTGCTGATGGTATGGTGGATAACAAACCTCACATCTGCTTTGTCAATGCCCATTCCAAACGCCACCGTAGCAACAACCACCTAAAAAAAAATAAACAAACCGAGGTTTTGGACTTAAATTTCGCACTTTTCAGCGTTATATTGTATTACAGCCTGCTGACACTTGCATGGCTTGCTACGAAATGAAGGTTACGATGTACACCATAAACTAAACACATTTCCTAGTAAATTGGTCTTCATTTCACAGCTCTATTTTGCAGGGTTCTAACTCTTGGCCCAACAACTCACCACTTCCTGAGTCAATGCGAGGGATGTACCGTAAAGGATCGAGTTGAGCTGAACACTAATAGAGCTAATCAAATGAAACGCTTCGTCTCCACGAGACAACTGCTAAAGAAGAGAAGCGTGTGCAAGTTCACTAAAGAAAACAGTACATTTTTTATCTAGTCCTTTTACAAACTGCTTGTCTAATGCCCTTCATGGAAACAGTGAAACGTTTCCACAAGGCTGATGTTTTTTGCTACTGACTAACTGCAGGAGAGCAAACAGCCTGTTTCATCACTTTCTAATTATCACCATTAGCATTAGAAATGTAATACAAAAGTAAAACTTCATTGTATTCCCTATTTAAATAAGTTTGAATTAAAATTCCCATGTCGAAAGCACCCTTTTGAACCATTTTTGCACGGCTGAAATTTAGGTGCGTCCCAAAATGAATATAGTTAACTGATGTTAGCTATATACTGCATTTTAGATCACGTAAACGAACTCAAAACAGATCAAAGTGATACTAACGTGAGATGAGGGGAAGGGGCGGGGCTTACAGGGGACGGGATTTAACATCAGGAAGTTCAAAACACCTACACGACTATCGAATAATTTCAGATTCAGATGTCAATTGGCTCATCTGCTGGTTTTATTTGGGAGGGGGGGTTGAAGACTGCTCTGTGCGTATTTCTGAGTTATTTCAAAACCCATGGTACTCTGATGTTAACGTGCGACGTTTCCACACAGAACGTGTGAAAGTTGGCAGGTCCGAAGTGACGGTGTACGGTTTCAGGATATAGGCTGCTTTAACTCTTCTAAAATATTAATCACACACGTATATTTAGCCTTATTTACTGATCATCATAATAAATGACATATCCTATGCTGGAATAATTCAACTTTTTTTTGTGTGTATATACTGTTTTTGTTTTAATAAAGTCCTACTTATTCCTGCTTCATTCCCACTTCTCATTTGGCCAATGCCTCACCTTCATGTAACCAGAGTTTGTACCTGAATCTTTTTGCTAGACCACTGATGATGCACCAGGGTCTTATGTGAAGGCTCCATGTTTGCGTGGTACGGCTGGGCCAGGATGCCTCCCTGCTGCAGGTCTGTAGACACCATCTCTGCATCTTTCTGCGAGAACACGTACACTATTCCTGTATTGGGGGGGGCACAAAATGTCCTTCATTTCATCATATTTAATCAGACGTTAAATTTTTTTTTACTGTTCATGATTGTTTTAGACATGCATTAGTAAAATATGCCTACTTGGAAGGCAAACATATCAATAAACTTTACACCACTGTGTTGCTGAATTCTCAATTGTAATTGGTCAGAAAGTGTTAAAGGGCGGCAGGTTCTATTACATTATCGTTTCTATACTAAAAAAAAAAGTGGACTTTTGCGTGCGGCGGACGCTCCACATACACAGTTTGTCATTGTTGATATGGTGAAGTTCTCTCTAAAAAGAGACGTTTATTTAACATTTATGGAAGGAGTCTCCAGTGTCAGAGCTCTGTGACCCCCGTTGTTAGTCATTTTAAAAACGTTGTTCAGGAGCAACTTCCTTCACGTGTACCTGACTGGTTCTTGTATCTTCCTTTAATCAGCGCTGCAATTTCTTTAGTCGAGCCTTCGCTGTCTTTAAACCGAACCTGTAAAATAAACGAATCAATTAATACAAACAAGACAGGTGCGACTCTAGCAAGTCAGAGTTAAAGATGTAACGTCAGGACGGAGGAATGTACGCGCTTTTTTGGCAGTTTTGCTGTAACGTGACAAGCCGTGCATCGTTGCCTTATTAACCTCGAGAGAGAGAGAGAGAGCGTGCGAGAGAAAAAGAGGCTATTGTGAGGGGAATGACCGTTTATATCAGCTGTAACACATACAATAAGCGGCGCTTGTTTCATAGATGGTTCACAACATTAAATGGATAAAAAAAAAAAGTACAACATACTGCTCGTCAGTAAAAGAAATATATATATATATTCTATGGGAAATTGTTGTGGTATAAACAGAATAAAACACTGCAGGATATACCGTTATAGGAAAACAATCAAGAGAACCTCCAGTAGCTTCCTCACACCCCTCGTTGTTGGTTATTTTCCTATTCCAAGTGTTTTATTTTTTATTTACGATTCTTAGACGTGAACCGGAATAACTAATAGGATGCATCACGTTTGTAAAGTGAAATGGAAAGAATGGTGTATACCTCATAATAGAGGTTAGGCCTGTTAAAAGGTGCTGTAAGTGTGACGGGATCCTGAACACAAAGGATCTTCTGGCAGTCTTTCAGAACGCTGCTGGTTGCCGTGGCGGTCAGCCCGATCAGTGGGACTTTAGGGAACTGACGTTTGAGAATGCCCAGGAGCTTGTAATCTGAGTCGCAGAAAGGATCGTCAGTAAGGATTAATCAGTGATACAGTGAATATTATATTGTACGATAATAATTTATGGCTCAGTAATGCTGCATGTATGTCCCTGCTTTCCAGCTGTAATCGATTTTGAGAAAGGCTATGTATAGAGTAAAAGACAAGCCTACTTTCTGACTTCAATGGGGTGAAAGACTAATATATATATATATATATATTCTTGTGGTTAAAAAAAAAATCATCTCACCTGGTCTGAAGTCATGACCCCACTGACTGCAGCAGTGAACTTCGTCCACAGCAATGCGCTCCAGCAGACCCATATTGTAAGCTTTCTCCAGTTTAGACATCAGCAGTTTGCTCTTGGCAATCTTCTCCGGAGTGACGTAGAGCAGTTTGAAGGGGCTGTTTTTATCAATCATGCCTGCCATGACGTATTTAGAATCCTCCTGAACAAGCCAAAAGGCAACAATGAGCGGACAATGCTCTCTGATGATGATAATTAGAGATGATGTTATGAAATCTTTATATGTTTTAACCTTTGAACTAGAAGCATTAAGAGTTACAGCAGGGACGTTAATGGACTTCAGATACATGAGCTGATCCTCCATCAGAGACACCAACGGAGCGATGACCAGCGTGAAACCTGACAGACAAGCAAATATTAGCAGGGCCGTTTATGGCCATTTTGGCACCCTAGGCGAGATTCCTATTGGTGCTTAGATTAAATGTAAAAACTCATTTAAAATTTCTTCACCAAACTTAATCTTGAAGATCACGTGTTAATTGTGTATTTTTTCCCCCCTATATACCTTTAGAACAGACAGCCGGTAGCTGGTAGCACAAGCTCTTGCCGCGGCCTGTAGGCATCACCAAAAAGAGATCTCTCCCGGACATGCTGAGGTTGATGGCGGCTCGCTGAAGCGGTCGGAACTTGGGGAGTTTGAACACGTTCACCAGTTCCTGCTCAACCTCTTTTGACCACGAGAAATCTATCACAGAAAACACAACTATCTTCGTAAAGAGTGACCAAATTTAACCGCCGATTCAATTTCAGGTATTTCTTTCACCTGACTCCTCGTAGTGCTGCAGGTCTTTTTTGCCGAAGGCGGGTTTGGACGGCTTCGTGGATCCGGAGGGCTGAGCAGGGTCGCACGAGCCACCAAGAATCTTCAGGAGTTTGTTTTTCCTGGAGGTTAGAGAGGCCTGCTTCTCCAGGAGCTCGGAGATCTGCAGCTCCAGCAACTCCAGCTCCGCTTCGATCGAGTCCAACTCGGCCCGAGCTTCCTCTGCAACACGGCGGTAAAGTTAACATTCGGCTTTATTCGTACGTTGACACTAGGCATCGTCACGAAGAGGCTTTACAGAACTCTGGATGTAGATTTAGATCCCAGGTGATGAAGAAAAAACTCCAGAAACAGCTGTCTAATGTTAGTCAAACATATTGTGTACCGATAGATTTTATTTCACATGAATGAACTCAAGAAAGCAGAAAGCAAGGACACCACAGCTTTCAAGCTGGAGACAGGATTGATGGTGACAATGGATGACTAATAACTAATCATGAGCTGTGGGGAAGGGGGCGGTGCTTCAAAACACCTACAAGACCATCAATCATTAAACATTTACACCACCGGTTAAAACTTTGGAGACACTCGACTGAAATGTTTCTTTTGATCTGAAGGGGTATGTGGTGTAAAATGTTTGAAATCGGTGTCGTAGACAAAAATATCATCGTGCCGACGTATTCATTTCTTCCATTAGACCAAAACTAACATTTTATTTTAAAAATAAATAAATAAATAAAATTTTACACGGTTGACTTGGAGCGAAATATATTTCCGAAAAGCGGCCGATAAGAGTCCTGCGTCGGTGTGAACTCCTTTAATACTTTTTTAAAAAGCATCTCAGGGAAATTCCTCAAGAAATCTGGTGAGAAAACGGCAAGAAGACATTTCTGGAAATTCTAGGCGAAAAGCACGTCTACTCTGAAGATACTAAATTATTTTGGAATTTTTTTTTTTTAATCACAGCATAATTCCCATAGTTCCAGTTGTGTTACTCCAGAGTTTTGATGACTATTAGTATTATAAAATGTGGAGAAATAAAAATAAAGAATGTGTGTGTAAACTTTTAACCGGTAGTATATATACGCTAACTGGATCACGTATATTTTTTATTTTTCTTTGGATAACTCATATCCACGTTTTTCTAGTATTAATGCTTTTCGCTTCATGATTACAGAGCAGAGAAACCTGGGATTTGGCGTCACACACCGCAGCATCCCTCTAATGAGACTCTAATGACCTTGTGTTGTGTCGTGTTGCGAGGTGGCGTTGTCTGTCACCGTCACGTCTGTAACGAGCTCTGCTTTACAGAGACTCCACTAATGAGGTGTTTCCATACCAGACACCTGGCACAATCAGCAGCTCGTCTCTGTATCTCCTTTCTCACTTCTTTTTTTTTTTTTTTTTTTTTAAATAAATAATTTAATCGAACGTATTAAAAAAAAAATTTGCATCGTATCGTATTGTCAAACCTTTCTCAACGACGCTGGCCATTTCAGCAGCAGGTCTTCAGGATCTCAAACAGAGTCAAACATCAGATCATGCTGAGGGGGGAAAAAACAAACAAAGAAACAAAAATAAAAACACGGCATCGATGTCAAATTGCACATCGAGCAACATCGTGGCAGTCGCGTTTCGGTTTCTTGACCGTGTAACCCGTAATGCAACTTGATGAAGGGGGGATGAACAGAAAGAATAAAGAAAGAAGGACAGGGTGAAAGGAGGGGAAGAGACAGCACTTGGATGGAACGAGGAGAGAATGACAGAAGGAGAAGTAAAATAATAATAATAATAACGGATAAGGATTGAGAGAGAGGAAAGCTGTATGAGATGGAGGGATAGAGATTGTGTAAGGTAGAAGGAAGGATAGAATGATAGACAGAAGTAGTGAGAAAGTGATAAGGGAAGAGAGAGGAATTGAGAGGCAGAAAAGTAAGCGGGGAAAGAGCACAAGGAAGGGTTTCCTGCTTTTACATTTTATTGTAGCTGAGAACAGGTGATTAACTGGTTAACTATCTGGTTAACTAGTACAAATATCAATGAACAAGTGCCTCTGAGAGCTGGCTAGTTTAGTCTTTTTTTTTTACTTTAGCTAAGTGTTTAACACTTTATCACACTGACAATACAACCCACAACTTATATAATACACTAATCTACATGACACTGCGTAACTCTTTCAGTTTCCATAAACTTCCAGAAAAATCTAGTCACTTATCTACCATTTCATGTGCTCGTGCAGGTCCTGACCGTGTTAGCATGCTAGCTAGTTTGGTGAATGAGTGAATTAGCTAGCTAGCTAGCTAGCTCGAGATTTATTCAAATACAAAACCGCTTCAGATTAAAAAGAAAAAGTTTCACATTAGCTCCGTAAAGCAGTACCAGCATTCCCACCCTAAATAATTTATATGTAAGGCTGTAGCTTTTTTTAATGAATCACTAAAAAGCGAATGATATCGTGTACCCTCTTCAGAAAGTCCACTCTCGTGTTTAGTCGGTTCAGTTGCCCCGCGCGACGCTCGTTTCCGGTCACACCGGATATGCAGTTTGTTTAACCTTCTCTCTTCTTCACATTATTGTTTCCCGTTTATGGACTGGATTTGAGTTCTTGTAGTTTGTAGAACATGACCACGTGTGTTTTTATAAAGATTTTAAAAGAAATAAACCGGAACCAATCTTTATTAAACAGCTTCAAGTAACAAAGAGGCCCACCAACAATAAATCCAAGCAGCATGTTTTAACAAGGAGAGAAAAAGAAAAAAATAATAAGAATAATAACACAATGCAAATAATAAGTAAGTAACTTATATATATATATATATATTCTAATGAAAAAGTCATTCTTTTTCAATTAATTGTATGTAATTGATGTCACAAAACTTGAAGCAACTTAGGAAAACTACATCCATCCATCCATCCATCCATCCATCTTCTATACCGCTTATCCTTTTCAGGGTCACGGGGAACCTGGAGTCTGTCCCAGGGAGCATCGGGCACATGGCGGGGTACATCCTGGACAGGGTGCCAATCCATCGCAGGGCACAATCACATACACACTCACACACCCATTCATACACTACGGACACTTTGGACACGCCAGTCAGACTACCATGCATGTGTTTGGACTGGGGGAGGAAACCGGAGTACCCGGAGGAAACCCGGCCAAACGTGCTAACCACTAAGCCACCGTGCACCCAGTTATTTCAAATAAATTTTATAAAGCGCAATGCAAATGAATGTTGTTTTGTTAAATGGACTATAGAGTATGATTTATTGCAAAGAAGAGCAAGCCACTTCCGGGCTGAAAGAGTCGACTCTTAGTTGTGAGTCAAAATGATCCGAACATTATTACCGAACATTATTACTTTTAAAGCTGTTAACGATCCAAAGAACCCTCAGAGAAACCTTTTCTTCTTCTTCGCTATAAGAGTGCCGGTTTCATGAGTAGGTTATGAAAGATCTACAAATATTAATTATTTAATTAACATAAAAGAGGATAAAAGATGCACTAATTTTTTGTTGTTGTTGTTGTTGTTGTTGTTCAAAATGAATTAAAGGGTATTGGGAGAAAATAATCAAATGTGGCATGTCAGTTGCACATAAGTAGCATAAAAATAACGTAAACTGCCCCTTTTTAACCACAGAACTACGGTTTATATGGATTTGGCTGAACTTTTTTGGGATGAGTGATGCTCACATGATAATGTTGGTTGTTTTTGATTAAAGGATTATTTACTGACCTTGAACACCACAGCTTAGAAATTATTATTACTACAGATTTAAAAGGATGCAGATGCATTCACAAGCTTACATGGACACATTAAAGGTGTTTTAAACCTTGCATTTATTTCGATTAGATAGTGAAAACACTTGCAGATAATAACACTCCTCTCTTCTTACTCCTCAGTATGTCCACCACAAGAGGACGCCATAAAACGAGAAACCAGCATGTACTGCTTCACTAAAACCAAAGCTCTCTTCTTCTGGGTGTTTATTTATTTATTTATTTATTTTTTAAGGAGACTCTCTACACTTAATCACATGCACATCCACCATATAAAAATAAAAATATCTTATAGAAATATCATCTTTAATTTCTTGTCACTACTATACACTTTACCTGGCTGCTATCACAATAACTGCTATGTCCATATATGGTATAAGCTAATCTGCTGAATACTATGTCATAGTATATTTAAATTCATAGCATTTTTTAAAAATGATATCGTTATTCTTTTGCGCTATATTTTTGCACTAGCTGTTATATCGGTCACTTCCAGACTAGAACTGTGTACTACACTGTCTCTTACTGTGCCCATTGTCCTGGTTTAGTAGTTACTGTATTGTCTTGTGGTGTTTGCGCCAGTTTGCATGTGCACTTTGTGTAGAAACGTGTAGATCTTATTTTCTTAGTTCTGTGTCTCATGTGGTTAGTGTGTTGTTTTATATAGCACCGTGATCATGAAGGAACGTCTTTTCATTTCACTGTGTACTGTACTGGCTGTATACGGTTGAAATGACAATAAAAGCCAATTGACTTGACCATAGTGATAACAACAACAACAACAACAAATGACAATATGATACAGTTCCGCCCAGAAAACTAGACACACAATGCACTTTGAACCAAAATTTAAAACTGTGATATTCCGAAAACCTTGTTAGCTGGACTCTTTAAAAAACAAACAAAACAAAAAACAAAAAACAAAACAAAACAAAACAAAAAAAAAAACAGGGTTGAGGTGGAGCCTGAAGCCAATCCCAGGGGACTCGGGGCACAAGACGGGGGATACTCTAGATGGGATGCCATCCTGTCGCAGGGGACAATCACACACACATTCTATGGACAATTTGGAAATGCCAATCAGTCTACAATGCATGTCTTTGGTCTAGAGGAGGAAAGAGGAGTACCCTGAGAAAGCCCCTGGAGCACTGGGAGAACATGCAAGCTCCATGCATGCAGAGCGGAGGCGAGAATTGAACCCCCTACCCTAGAGGTGCCAGGTAAACATACTTACCACTATGCCCCACAAAAATAAGTATGAATACCCCCAGAATAATACTTAAGTATCATAAAGTATTTTCCACCCCTGCACATTACTCACATAGCAATACGTGGACGATATAAAACTTGCTTGAGAAAACTTCAACCACGTTCTAGTTTACCACGTTAGAATAAACCACTAACAAAACGTATATTTAAAAAAAAAAAAAAAAAAGTAAAGTAGAGAACTCATGTTTGGCGCACCAACTTCAACAGGCTACTGGACGTCTGCTTTCTGACCCCTAGCTCCATCCTTAGGGGCATCTTAGCGCTCTGTAGTCATTCAACATCATTTAGAGTTTAATAAGCCTGCTTACTGTGCTTCACACTGGACGAGTGCAGTGTCATTAGCAGACAATTGCTGGTCTATGGCCAGACAGTAGTTGGATGTGCGAAAGCGCTGATTGTCCAACACAGAAGATCTGTTCTAACACGCGTGCACAGCTTCAGCAGATGTGCCGTCTGACATTTAAGGATTGCTCTTGAGAAACATCCAATTTTTAACAGTTAAAATTGCTATACAGAATGAAAAGCTAGTCTCTTTGTCCTGCTTGTAGAGGTTTTTTTTTTTTTTTTTTTTTTTACTGATCTCACAGTTCTGATTTAGGGGTTAGCTTACTCACTTCATATCAGCATGGATTAGGGGTTTTGTTTGGGTCTTGTTGTTGTAAGTTATTGCACACTGACACATTTCCATTGCTTTAGATATGGTTCAAAATAAGTGGTTCTTGGCTTTAATTAAACATTATCTGCTTAAATTCCATGGTATTTGCATTTATAATATGAAACCACATGAATCCAAAACAGGGGCATGGTGGCTTACTGTTTAGCATGTTTGCTGTGTGTTTGGGGGATTTCCTCAGAGTACTCTGGTTTCCTCCCCCAGTCCAAAGACGTGCGTTGTAGACTGTTTGGCATCTTTAAATTGCCATAGAGTGTGTGAATTTGTGTGCACCTGTGCCCTGCGATGGGTTGGCACCCTGTCAAGGGTGTCCCCTGCCTTGTGCCCAAAGTTCCCTGGGATAGGCTCTAGGCTCCCCACGACCTTGTGTAGCATAATTAGTATGGAAAAATGGATGGATGAATCCAAAACCAATGTCAATGGTCCTTGCTCGGTCATCTCTTGTTCTTGCATCATTAGTTCGCATACACAGAGACAGTTCCACATCTGAAATTTGCATCTGCAGTCAGTACCTTCGGTAAACGTTTTATCCTGGTCAGGGTCATGGTAGATCCAGAGCCTATCCCAGGTATGTGACGGTTACATGAATGAGACCCCAGTCCATTGCAAGGGCACCATGCGCACACACATTAACACACTCTTTCTTGGGTCTACATCCCTTATATAGACTAAAAACTGGTAATCAAGCCTCTTTAACCAGTGACACCACTCTTCTAGGGCCAGCTTGACTGCAACGATCAGCTTTCATTGATAGCATGCATCATGACAGGAGCAAGCATTGCCCTGCTTGAGTCCTGGATTATTTAAAGGTGTGTATATATTGAGAACAGGTGTGCGTAATCAGAAGCTCGGACAGGCTGCTTACGTGTGCGTCAGCTAACATGAAGGTTTGCTGGGAATCATGGGAATTGTAGTTTGCTTGACTTTATCACCATTATAGCTCTAGACAATAAAGGTGTAGCTATATTGATGGGGGGGGGGGGGGGGGCACAAATCAATACTATATTAGTTAAATCATTTATGTACATATATGCTAACAGTTATGTTTACAAATATTTTCCAAGAATTTCATTGTACAAGGAAGCTCGTGCAAATGACACCACCAAAGAAAAAAAAAGATAACTTAGTAAGTAAAAAGATATCTTGAATAGTTTAATATGAGAATATTTCTTGTTATGAGATTATAAAAGCAGTCTGGTTTTAGATGCTTTTACTCATTTCATGCTTCTGTTATCAGATAATATTGATTCTTTCTAGAAATAAATGCTTAAAATTTGAAAATCTGCCATGAAATGTGTAAAAACGTCTTGAAATAGGTTTAATTATAATATATTTGGTTTACTGTAATCTTATAATAGAAAATACTAGATAAATTTGACTCCATTCATTTTTTTTTTTTTCCATTTGCGAAGACATCATTTTAACAGTAAATTTGCTTTTATGAACGTGATATTAATATTATTTTGGAATTATTATTAACAACCATTACCCAACACTTGCCTTTATAACTGCAGAGTTATAACAGCAGCAACAACAACAACAACTCTCTTTAAATGTCCACCGACCAGCTTCAGGACGAATTTGTTAAAAAAAATAAAAAATTAAAAAATAAAAAACATAAAGGCCTTGTCATATATTACAGATGGTTGTCTGAAGAATGAGATTTAGTAGTAAAAATGAGTTTTAGTAGTAAGAATGAGATTCAGTAGTAAAAATGAGTTTTAGTAGTAAGAATGAGATTCAGTAGTAAGAATAAGATTTAATGCTAAGAATGAGATTTGGTAGTAAAAATGAGATTTAATAGTAATGATAATAAGATTCAGTAGTAAGAATGAGATTTAGTCGTAAGAATAAGATTTAATAGTAAGAATGAGATTTAGTAGTAAGAATAAGATTTAATAGTAAGAATAAGATTTAGTAGTAAGAATAAGATTTAATAGTAAGAATAAGATTTAATAGTAAGAATAAGATTTAATAGTAAGAATAAGATTTAGTAGTAAGAATAAGATTTAATAGTAAGAATAAGATTTAGTAGTAAGAATAAGATTTAATAGTAAGAATAAGATTTAGTAGTAAGAATAAGATTTAATAGTAAGAATAAGATTTAGTAGTAAGAATAAGATTTAATAGTAAGAATAAGATTTAGTAGTAAGAATAAGATTTAATAGTAAGAATAAGATTTAGTAGTAAGAATAAGATTTAATAGTAAGAATAAGATTTAGTAGTAAGAATAAGATTTAATAGTAAGAATAAGATTTAGTAGTAAGAATAAGATTTAATAGTAAGAATAAGATTTAATAGTAAGAATAAGATTTAGTAGTAAGAATAAGATTTAATAGTAAGAATGAGATTTAATAGTAATAATATTGTCACGTTGCAGCGAACTAGCGACTACAGTTCCCAGAGCGCAGCACGAACTACAAACATGGCTGCCGAGGACTGCACTTCCCATGCACGCACGCACTCGCATTCTCTGGAGTTCTGATTGCGGACACCTGCACTCATTCACAGATGCTCACACAGAGTATTTTGGTCAGGCTGAGAACAATGGAGGTTTGCGAAGTAAACGCTCAGCAGTCGTAACTCTGTCGTTTCACCAAGCCGTTGTCTGTGTGCTGGATTTCCTTGATTCTCGGATTTACTGCCTGCGCACATTCCACCTCCCCGTGCTGGCGCATGTTCAGCCACCGCCAGCTGTGCACTTTCTGCCACTTCCCACTCCGGAGAGGTATGCAGGGGAGCCGGAGCAATGTAAGGGCTTCTTACTCCAGTGTTCGTTGTTTTTTGATAGTTATAGAGGTTCGTAAGATCATGCACTTCATGGAGCTCCTAACCAGACGTGCCCTGCTCTAGACTATGGCCGAGTGGGAACGAGGAGGCGGCGCTAGCCCCTCGCTTGCAGACTTCCTTTCCCGGTTCCAGCATCCCTTCGATCATTCCCCTGATGGATGGGAGACCGGCCTGGGGCTCATGAAGATCACGCAAGGTTCGCGTGACACAGTGTTCTGTCAGGGGCTGAATCTTGAGTTGATGAAGGAATTGACGGGATGAACAACTCACCCTCAATGCACTTATTGACTTTGCAATCCGGCTGGACCGCAAACACCATACCAACCGCCCCACACTGTGGGGTCCCCTGCCACCCGAGCCAGCAGCCACAGCAGAGCCCATGCAGATAGGCCAGACCCGGCTTCGTGAGGAGGAGAGGGAGAGGCGGTGTCGTGAGTCCCGCTGCTTCTACTGCGGTGAAGGCAACTACCACATCCGTCAGTGCCCCCACAAAAAGCGGCGACTGGCCGAGGGGAGTGCGGACAGCCAACCCCATCATCAAACGGTGAGTCAAACCCAAGCACACACCTCACATGTGTTCGTGTTACCTGTCAAGATAGAACATTCAGGGCTGTCTATTGTGCTTTCAGCGCTGATCAACTCAGGAGCTGCTGGCAACTTCATAGACCAGAAAACTGCGCAGGACCTCTGCCTTCCCGTTCGCCCCCTGCTCTAGCCATGTCAGCTTCAGTCCATCGATGGGTCTCCCATAGGCGGGGGAATCATTTCTCACTGTACAGTGCCCCGGTACTCCAAGTTAGGGCCCTCCATGAAATCTTAGTCCTGTACATCACTGTCTCTGCCCGGCGTCCTGTCATTCTAGGCCTGCCCAGGCTGGAGCTCCACAACCCCCAGGTCTCTTGGGCAGGCAAGCAAATTACCCAATGGTCACCGTACTGCCTTAGTAACTACCTGAACTTCCCCACTGTCCCTTTGGCTGCCATGACAGTGGAGAGCCCCATGACTCTCGCCCCTGTCTCAGTTCCTCCCGAATATCAGGACCTCAGTGACGTATTCAGCAAGGAGAGAGCAAGCAGATTACCACCACACTGCCCCTACAACTGCGCAATCGAGCTCCTTCCCAGAGCCAGCCCACCTCGGAGTCGGGTATACTCTCTCTCCCAAGCTGAACATAGAGCCATGGAGGAGTATATTCAGGAGGCACTGCAACAGGGATACATTAGACCTTCCATGTCCCCCGCGTCCGCCGGATTTTCCTTCGTCAAGACAAAAAGAGGGGGCCTACGACCATGTATCGATTACCGAGCCTAAACCAAGTTTCAGTCAAGTACCGGTATCCTCTGCCACTAGTACCTGCAGCCCTCGTACAGCTAAGATCCGCGACTATTTTTACGAAGTTGGACCTGCGTACCGCATACAGCCTGGTCCGTATCCGGGAATGGAAGAAGGCATTTAGCACCACCTCAGGGCATTACAAGTACTTGGTCATGCCTTATGGGCTCGCTAACGCCCCCTTGGTGTTCTAGTGTCTGATTAATGACGTTCTGAGAGACATGCTGGGGAGGAGCATCATTACATACATCGATGACATCCTGGTGTATTCAGCGCCCCTAGAGGAGCATATCGGCCACGTCCGGCGGGTATTGCACCGTCTCCTGCAAAATCAGCTGTATGTAAAGGCAGAGAAGTGTGAATTTCACCAACACGATCTCCTTCCTGGGCTATGTCATCAGCCTGAGGGGGGTCACCATGGACCGACGTAAAGTTCAAGCGGTGGTGGAATGAACAAGAAAGAACAAGATTTAATGATAAGAATGATAATTTAATAGTAAGAATGTGATTGAGTAGTAAGGATATGATTTATTATATATATATATATATATATATATATATATATATATATATATATATATATATATATATATATATATATATATATATATATATATATATTTAAAAATACCTTCCTAATGGTTTGCTTTAGTTAAAAGTTGTAGCAGAAAAAAAGATGTTAACTAGGGCTAAAGTTTTTTTTTTATTATTATTTCAATTATATAATACATGCAACAAACAAAATCCACGCTGTATATTATATATTTTGTGTAAATACATAAAAAATATTACAGAATTAAATATGTTTTTGCAAGGAAAATGTCCCATCTAGACCTGTGTGTGTGGTCATGTTTTAATTTCTTGGTGAAGACCAAATGTCCCCACAAAGATAAAAATACCATGGATATAAAAAGTCTACACACCTCTTAAAGTGGGCGGGTTTTCGTGAAACCAAGATAAATCATGTCAGAACCTTTTCTACCTGTATTGTGAATTTTTACCCTATTAATTAAAGTGAAAAAAAAGAATCATTTTTGGGGAAAAATGGAAAATAAAAAAAAATGTACAATAACCTGGTTGTATAAGTGTACACACCCCAAAACTAATACTTAGCTGAAGCACTTTTAGATTTCATCACAGCATTTAATCTTATGAGGTAAGAGTCAATCAGTTTGTCACATCTTGACAATATTTTGCCCTTCTTCCTTGCAAAAGCATTCTAACTCTATCAAATCGGCTGGGCATCTCCTGTGCACAGCCCTCTTCAGGTCACCTCACAGATTTGAACTTGAACTTGTTTTGGTGAAGGCATTCCTGGAGGTTTGCTTTGGGTCTTTGTCATACCGAAAGGTGAAATTCCTCTTCATCTTAAGTGTTTTAGAAGCCTTAAGGTTTTGCACCATAATTGACTAGTATTTGGAGCTATTCCTTATTCCCTCTACCCTGATTAAAGCCCCAGTTCCAGCTGAAGAAAACAGCCCCAAAGTATGATGCTACCACCAGCATGCTTCCCCGTGGGGACGGTGTGCTTCTGGTGATGTGATGTGTGTTTGTTTGTTTTTTTTGTTCCAAACATACCAATCTTTTGGCATTATAGCCAAAAAGTTCAATTGTGGTCTCATCAGAACATAACTCATTATTCTACATGCTTTGGGGAGATTGGATGTTTATTTATTTAATTAATTATTGTTTTAATTCTTTTAATATTGCTGAAGGCCTCTTGGCAGCCTCCCTGACCAGTTTTCTCCTGATCTTCTCATCAAACTCATCCATTTTAGTCACTGTCGTGCCGTATTTTCTCCACTTGTTGATTATTGTCTTTACAGCGTTCCATGGTATATCCAATGCCTTGGAAATTTTCTTGTAACCCTCTACAGATTGATATTTTTGTCAACAATGAGATCCCGTACCTGCTTTGTAAGCTCTTTGCAGCCCATGGTTTTTCCAGATGGATTTTACCAAGAAGATGTCAGGAAGATCCTATAAGAACAGCTGGACTTTATTTGGGGTTAATCAGTGACTTTAATGGATGGCAGGTGTATACTAATTATTATTTAACATGAGTTTGAATGTGATTGGTTGATTCTGAACACTGCCACATTCCAAATTAGAAAAGGGTGTACCCACTTATGCAAGCTGGGTACTGGAAGTTTTTTCTTTTTCTTATTCTTTTTTTTTTTAACCAAAAAAAAAGGTGTTCTTTAACTTGATATTTATATGTTGCAATTTCACAATAAAGGTAAAAAAAAAAAAAAAAAAAAAAAAGCTTCTGGCATTATTTAACTTAGTTAAAAAAAAAAAAAAAATTGAATCACAAAAACCCACCATTTTATATCCACTGTAGCTGACAGGTTTGATCTTTTGACTAGTCCTCACAAGTTTTACCAAAAACAATACAAAACAAAACAAAACAAAACAAAAAAAAACCTTGCAGCTTTATTTTTGTAACTTAACTACTGAAAAGTTTTCCTTTTGTTTATAGGTTAAGGCTGAGGTTAGATTTAGGTGTAGCAAAGCATTCTTTAGAGCTACTGCATTAATAATTATGTCATGAATAGTAAGGCAAGTGTGTGTGTGTGTGTGTGTGTGTGTGTGTGTGTGTGTGTTGTGTACATTTGCATTCATGTGATTGATTGATGAAGAACCAGTCTTCTGCACATGCTCCCCATGAGCACAATCTCACAGCTCCGAATCCGCAGTCCACAGGGGTGCCAAGGAATCCGCTCAGTCCCTTCCATCGCCATTGTACGCTCCCTTTTTCCTCAACAGAAAAGACAGCGCAAGAGAGCATGACAGAAACAGAAGAGAGAGGACAGAGAGGGAGGGGTTAAGTGGTGGAAGAGAGAAAGAAACTTTTTTTTGTAAGGCTTTCAGCACGATACAGCACTGAATGAGAGAGAGAAAGAGAGAGAGAGAGAGAGAGAGAGAGAGAGAGAGAGACCGAGAGAGCGGCTTGAGCGGGCCAGCCACATGCGCAGTTCTCACTCGGGATAATGGAGCTCTTTCTCACAGCACTTAACCCCACAAACCGCACGCTGGGAACCTACAGCCACGCGAGCCGGCCCGCACAACAGCCACGTTCAGACACGCTCGTCCCCTGCTTAATCAAATTTTACACCCGGCACAGAAAAGCCTCCTTCAACCCCCCTCTGCCCGCTGCACGTGGCCCTGACAGCCCCCTCTCCCAGGATCTCACCAGCCCAATGAGTGTGCTCTGAAGGAAATAACCAAAAAAAAGAGTTAGAAATTCTTCTACACCTAGCTAATTTAGACAAAATGAAACTTGAGTCTGAATCACTGCTAGCAAACGATACAGCGCCAATCTCACAAAGCTTCAACATACAGAAGATTTCCACAGAAAAGTAACTGGTATTTTCTTATAATACAATAAGTAATATGTATTATATTAATATAGTACATAAAATGAAAGTCCGAGACAGGAAGTAGACGCTAACAATAAGTCTAGTGGATTAGACGTACGTATTTTGGCGAATGAGCTAGCTAGCTAAGATAGGTATTTATTCACATAACGTAAGGAACAACGCACTCCGTGTCATGCTGTTATAGGAAAATAATCATCGACAGGGTCGTGTGATGAAGCAGAGTTACTGTTCCCACCCTGAAGCTGATTATTTTCCCATAACAGCACATCCTGAAGCGTTTTATTCCTCTTACACCACAGCCAACAGTGACAACATTTACTTTATTAATGAAGGACACAGTGTATTTTTGTAACTGTTTATTGTCATATTTAAAGTTGTTGAACGTCTCTTCACTTTTTCCTTTCTTTGCTTTAATAAGAGAAAAGGCTAAACTGACATTGGAGACTCATTCCATGAATGTTAAATAAACGTCTCCTTACAGAAACCCTCATCTTATATACAGTATTTTGTATAGTATAGTATTATCGCCTGCTTTACGACTCCCTGTGAACGAGCGCTTACTACAGAAGCGGTAACATATTAGAATGAACGCGTTAATATAAACCCGATTTGTGATTTGCAGATGCACTACTGTCAGAGATGCGGTAATAGAAAACTAATCGACACCTTCCGACCAATCAGAATTGAGAATCCAACAACGCTGTGTTAAAATACTGATTAGCATGCTACTAGGAAGATAACTTTAAGCTAGTCGTCTAGTGGTAGGTAATGGGATCCGTTGTTTATTCTGATGAAACACCATTGTTGATTACTCCGACACAACCACAGTCCAAACTGAAAAGGGTGCAGGGGTTAAAGTTTGTGATGACGGTGGTCTTTAGTTGAGCCTGGTTATGCTGTGTTTTTCCATGAAAATGCGATGGAGAGTTCGGCCACTTCCGGAGTTGTAGCACCAATGACTTAAGTGTCAATCAAATGTTTTTAGTACCTTTGATATCTGAACAGTTTTAAAACCTAGCTACTAGTCAAATCACATCCTGCGAGCACTTAAAACCCGGATAAAAATCATTTCAACGTCCACGTGAAATGCATTGAGAGCCATGATTTCCGTCGAATCTGTATGCTAATGGATTTTTTTGACCGATTTACCCAACAGCCAATAGGATTTGAGATACTAAGAGCGCTAGCTAAATATGAAGAACAGCGTAGAGACTTTTTTATTCTGAGATGATGTAAGTATTTGCTGTATAGTCAGCGGCGTTGATGTTGACGAAGAGCTTCGGGACGTTTGACACATCTGATTGGTAGATGAAATGATATTACTGACGCTTACTGATGGAGACGGCGTTCTGGATCTTTCTGAAGTAGCGACACACAAACTCCGCCTTCTTCTAAATGAATGAACTCCAAAGGTGTTTTTTTTTTTATTCTCAAGCAAGCCGTGGCTGGAAAAGGGAACGGTGTGCAAGAAGTATTCGAGCTCAGACAAAAACACTTCAGCGAACCATGTTTACTGCGAAGGAGACGTTGCTGTAGAGCAAGACACGCCCCCGAGGGCGGGATATATACGTTCTTATTGGAGAGATTTTAATTGGATGGACACTAGACTAGGACGTTATGAATCATGAAAAAATTGTCGTTTTTCCCGTAATCGATGAACTATGAAGTCAAAATCACAACGAGAATATGATTTTCGACGTATAGTATCATACGGGTCTGAACTTTACAGTGCATAAAATATCATTATAGCATTGTTTACATGACATCTTGTTCTGCAGCGTACTTCACTACTCATCACTCATATCGCATTATAACATGGCATGACGTTTTTTTTTTGTTTTGTTTTGGGTTTTTTTACCCCCCCTTGTCTATTAAAACCCACACAGCAGGAGCTCCGAGTGATGTCTCTGGCCCGGAGGATGAGGGTCAGTGAGTGCGAGTGTGACTTGGCAGCCAGGCGTGAATCTGTGAGCCCTCTTGACCAAAAACAATGGAGTGTTTTCTCAGGATGCTGCAGTCACTTTCACCTTTCACTCAGACTCTCCTCACACCGCTACTCCTAACTGACTCCAGGTGAGCGTTCAACTGAGACTTATCTGCAGGGTGAAACTTTAATCAGCCCACATCATCATCATCATCGTCATCACCATCATCGTCATCACCATCACAACCCAGCCGGACTCCTCCCACCACCTCAAATCTGTCAAATCGACAAAATCTCTGTATAGAAAGCAGGTTCGCAGAAATCCGTTTGTAGATTTGAACGCCGGATGAACGAGCCGTGAGGGATGACACGAGGAAGGAACCTCGAGAGGAACCAGATTCCAAAGGGAACCCGTCCTCTTCACTTACACCTGTAATAAAATGAATAAATAAAATTAGCTGCACAACCACGACTTCACACAATCATTCACAATTTCTACCTTAAAATGATTCTCAGAAATATTTTCACAGTCATCGGAATGGTCCTATTTTTTTATTTCCTGGAATTTGTCAAACTCATTGATAACCGTAAATGACATTTTAAAATCAATGTGAACGATTTGTAATCTTCGAGTTTCTTGAGTTTTTTGCAGTTCTTCTTCTCATATATATATATATATACATACCACAGTAATTGTACAATAATGCTATATATACAAACGTATCGCTGATTAAATGTTATTCCTGTGAACACCTGCTGACCAATCAGAAGTGAGAATTTATAAAGTATCGAACAATAACGTTACAATCGATAACACACGAAAATCTTCCACGTACACATTCGCTCCAACTCTACTTGAGTAAAAACTCGTGCGGTGAAACGTTATTTTACTAAAATGTTTAAAAAATATATTGAACGATGATCATTTCCTGATAAAATATCCATAAAATTCCATTAACGTTGCGCATCTTCGCTCGGGTTAGTGTGGATGTGCATGATGTATTCATCAGCTTTATTGTGGCCCCTCATACGTAGAGCCTTTCATGAGCTCTCTGACTATTTACTCTGTGATCTGAGCCTGAAAGACAAGCAACACACACACACACACACACACACACACACACACACACACACACACACACACACACACACACACACACAGTATTCATTACATGTCTATGATGAACCAACCACTTCCGGTGACACAAGGATATAAAACTTGCATATTCATCCCAGTACTTTCTACACATTTACATCATCAGCAAAGTCCATGTGCAAACAGAAGTGTGTGTGTGTGTGTGTGTGTGTGTGTGTGTGTGTGTATCAGTCAACAAGTGTCAATTACGCAGCATGACCTATTATTATGTTTGAATACAAGACATAGAGTAAAGATTAATAAAAAACAAACAAACATACAAACTATAGAATATGACCAGGCAGTGCACGCTAATGTGTGTGTGTGTGTGTGTGTGTGTGTGTGTGTGTGTGTGTGTGTGTGTGTGTGGTCCATGATCCACCAGAGGGAGACAATTTTCAAGTGACTAGGACACCTAAGAGCACTGTTCCTCCCTAGGAAACCTTCCCCTATTCCCTATCCCCTATTCCCTGTTCCTTATCCCGTATCCCCTCCCCTTCCCTCGGACGCCTAACCTCTCCTTAATCCCGCTCCCTCGGTTTCCATGGCGACGGCTCAGACGAGCAGGTGACGCATTGACAGGGAGCAGATGGTTCCCCGTGGAGGTAAGAATGGCCCGAACAATGAGTTCATACTCAGCCTCGCTTTTTTTCTTCTTTTTCTTTTTTTTCTGGAGCTTTGCACTTTCTCTGAGACTTTTAACAACATCAATACACACACACACACACACACACACACACACACACACACACACACACACACACACACATATATATATATATATATATATATATATATATATATATATATATATATATATATATATATATATATATATATATATATATATATATATATAAGATGATAGACATGTTACATTTTCTGGCCAAACAACTAAACCAGATGTCAAAAACAAACAAACAAACAAGCAATACTATAACCACCCTCCCTCTTTCACACACTTTTTTCCCACTCGGATTCAGACAACATCCCTGGCGAAACATTGGCATACATTTCACATGTGAAGGGATTCCCCCCCCCCCCCCCCCCCCCCCAAGTGATTCCATATGGAAAAAAACATGAACCGTTTCACGCCCTGAGACGCTAAAAACGAAGTGAATGTGGTTAATTAAAGCCGCAAGTGAACTATAACGTGAAAATAACGTCATGATAATCGTATAGAAAATGAAATCACACGTGGAAATAAACGAATAAATGAATCATGTAAAGAAAATGGTGTCAAAACTACATATGAAAGGAAATCATGAAAAATAAACGAACACAATTAATGAATCTTAGTGGTTAGCACTTTGCCTCTGACCTCCAGGGTTGGGGGTTCGAATCCCGCCTCCGCCCTGTGTGCGTGGAGCTTGTATGTTCTCCTCGGGTTTCCTCCGCGTACTCTGGTTTCCTCCTACGGTCCAAAGACATGCACTGTAGGCTGATTGGCATTTCCAGATTGTCCGTAGTGTGTGAATGTGTGCGCGATTGTGCTCTGTGATGGGTTGGCATCTCGTCCAGGGTGTCCTCCGCCTCAGACCCCGAGTTCCCTGGGATAAGCTCCAGGCTCCACCACGACCCTGTGTACGATAACATGTATGGAAAATGGATGGATGGATGGAATAATTGAATCATGTAATAAATGAATCATGTAAATGAAAGAATCATATGGAACAGATGAATCATGTAAATGAACGAATCATATGGAATAGATGAATCATGTAAATGAATGAATGATGTAATAAATGAATCATGTAAACGAATGAATGATGTAATAAATGAATCATGTAAATGAATTAATCGTTTAATAAATGAATCATATGGAATAAATGAATCATGTAATAAATGAATCATGTAAATGAAAGAATCATATGGAATAGATGAATCATGTAAATGAATGAATGATGTAATAAATGAATCATATAAATGAATTAATCGTTTAATAAATTAATCATATGGAATAAATGAATCATATGGAATAAATGAATCATGTAATAAATGAATCATGTAAAAAATCATGCATGGAAGTAAAACAAATAAATCATTGAAAAAAATTAACATTTTCAAATGCAGCACTCATGTAGGTGGAAAAGAAATCACACGTGAAAATAAATGATTTTGTGGAAAATTTTGTGTAAAAATGCATGAATGTCAATGAATAAATGAATCACTCGGGGGAAATATGAAACGTGAGAATAATCATGTAAAAAAAAATCACGTGAAAATATATATCATGTAGAGAAAAAAAAATCACGTCTGAATCACTTGAAAATAATCATTAAAATCGCTTTTAACAAGTAAACACGTGACATCACGTGAATATAATACAGTGTATTCTAAATAAAACCACATTAAAACAAATCATGTGGAAATATTTGAATACAATGAGCAATCCGGTGTAACAATCAGACGTGAAACGAAACGTGCCATAAGTAAAAATAAAAAACAACTAAAAACACACACACACACACACACACACACACACACACACACACACACACACACACACACGTGAAGAAAAATGAGTAAACAAATCATTTGTTTAAAAAAATCACATGCAAAGATTTTTAAAAAAACAAAAAACAAACGGATCATGTGTAAATATCACATGAGAGTAAATGAGGAAAAAGGATGGCGCGTGTAAAAATCACGTGTGAAAATAAGCGAAAGGTTTGTAAAAACGTGTAAAAAAAAAAAAAGTCACGTAGAGAAATGAAAACACTAAAAATAAAAGGATCTTAAAAAGAAATGTGGTTCAGATTTCCCGCAGAACCTTTTTGACACAGACACAAGCTGCTTCTGTGGATTTTATGGACGAGGGAGAGGCTGTGAAGGAGATGTGTGCACGCTGGAAAACACTGTTTGAACAACTCCTTGTTTTCACGGTGTTTGTTCGTCTTCTCCTGTCTTTCGTTCTTTTTTCTCTCTCGCTGTCTCGTGTTGTGTGCAGGTGTTCCTGTATTCTCTGCTCCTACAACTCACTCGTCTGAAACGTCTCATCACTTACTGATGATGATGGTGAGTCCACGCCCATCTCTCTCTCTCTCTCTCTCTCTCTCTCTCTCATCTTCTAACCCCCCCTCTCTGTTCTCTTTCTGTTCTCTCTCTCGCTCTCTAAAGTCTGTAATAATCCACTGAACAATACGGGCCTCCACCGCAGCCATTCGCCTCGGGGCCACGATTGGCTTGTTTGTGTGTGTGTGTGTGTGTGTGTGTGTGTGTGATTATGGAGATTGGCTAATACATGTAGAACACAGCGTCCAGGTTTTTTTTTTTTTGCACACTGTGTAGAAAGTGTGCAGCACAATAGACTAACTCACTCTCTCTCTCTCTCTCTCTCTCTCTCTCTCTCTCTCTCTCTCTCGCTTTCTCTCTCTCTCTCTCCGTCTTTCTCCGTTTCTAATGGTTTCAAAGCCACACTTTGGCCCAACACACCTGGAGTTCGCAAATTGAAGGATGAGCGTCCGCTCTCAATCCTCCACACACACACACACACACACACACACACACACAGAGCTCCACACTGGCTCTACCTATACAGTGGAAGGGCACAGTGGGGGGTTCGGAGAGGGGTGGGCTGCATTGAGCCCCGAGGCCGTGGCATGAAGCTTCCCAGCCAGGAGCTATTGAAGAGCCCGGCCTCCATAATGGAGTCACTAATAGGTGCCCATTCAGCCAGGAAAGTGTTTTCTGAAAAAAAAAAAAAAAGAGAAAGAAAGGAAAGTTTTTTAGGGGAAGCGACAATCACGATGCACGCTGCTGCCTTGTGGATGTAAAATTTATGCAGGCCTCCCTCGCTTTAAACGCACCCCCTCTATCCATCCTCTTCACCCCTCCCTTCCACTCCCCCACCCACCCTACCCCCCCTCTCACTCTCTCTCCTTTTTGGAGAGAGAAAAAAAAAAAAAAATCAAAAGAAGGGAATAACAAATCATCAGCGAAAAGGGCTTTACATAGAGTTTGGAGTTTCCTTTTTTCCCTCTTGTTCACTTGTAGATGTGATGAATAGGCTGTCCAAAGTAAGCTCAGGCCTCAGGCGAGATATTGTTCATGCGCTCGCCATTCTTACTCTATCACAAGCTGGAAACATGCTTTAACCCTTCCTTTCATATCGCTCTTCCACAGTTGGCGGCAAAGAAAGTTTACAGCCAGAACCCAACGTCAGAGCAGAGTCGATAGCTGATCGTCTGAGACTGTTTGCCTGGCATGTTTAAGTTATTTTATTCATTTACTGGTGTATACATTTCTCATGAGATTTATTTCTTGTACCGGTTTGTTCCGACATGCAACTCTTTCATCAGTGTGAGCTGTTCGAGACGTGCTTTACAAACAAACCGTACTTACTAAATGATCCAAATGACATAAGTAAATATTACAGCTGTTAAATCTCACTTTCTCCGTTAATCGAGATTCATCTTTTATCCCATTGGTACAGTACGCTCTAGTTAGTTTATTTACACGTGCTTTATTAAAGTGTCGAACAGTCGGTGCGTTTACACGGACGACGATAATCCGATATGGACCCGATTAAGACGATACTCTGATTAAGAAACTAGCATGTGAACGGCGATTTTTTATGAACTTAATCCGATTAAAGTCGCACTCGGAGTAAACACAGATGGAATTAAGACGTGTGGAGTATTCCTGTTTTAGTCGCATTATCGACGTGCGTTACAGACACGTACACACCGTAATCACACTATTAACGCCGGGTGAGAGTTTTCACCGAAACCGCGTACTTACCTGCTGTATAGTAGGAGAAATACATGTATCTGAGCTACTATATAGACGGTAAGTACGCGGTTTGGGACGCAGCCCACGGCTTCAAGCAGTCGTCTGTTTACACGTACGGCATGACTAATAATTAACCGCACTCGAAGCGTTCGTAAAATTAAAAATAAAAACACCCAAAACTGTATACGGTCCCATAACGAAGACGAACTGTATGTCGATACGTGAGATTCTGGAGGGACGTCGGACGACGTGACGCGGCGACGTAACGACGTGTGACGTTAATCCGTCTATGTTCTATAACACGTAAAACGGGAACATGAAAGGAGTATTCTAAAAGCGACTCATGTAAACACCTTAATCAGAATATCGTCTCATTGAGAATAAGGTCAGTGATTAGATTACCGCTGTCCGTGTGAACGCAGTCAGTTTAAAAAGTCAACACACGATCAGTTTGTTTAAGTTTAAATCTATAGCAGGAAATATTGAACTTCCACAGTTAGAGAAGTGCAAAAAAAAAAACAACCCCAAACATATTAGTCAGAAATTGAAGAAAGAGAGCGAGAGAGATACAGGGAAAAGACCAAAGAGTGTACACAAGCAAGTGAAGATGATCATTTCGTCCCAAAAAGTGAGACGAAAGCGATTAACGTTTATCTTTTCAGCGTTTCGTGCGTAAGAAAGAGTCACATTGCACGTTTTGCAAGAAGTGTGCACCAACAGTTGGACTTCATGTTTATATAAATCATATAAATTGTATGTAAAACCATTTAAATTACGCAGTGTCTTAGAAAATGAATAGAAATCATCCATCATTTTCTGTATCACTTATCCTACGCAGGGTCGCAGGGCACAATCACACACTACTGACCGTTTGGAATTGCTAATCAGCCTACAACGCATGGCTCTGGGCTGAGGGAGGAAACCGGAGTACCCGGAGGAAACCTCTGAGCACACATTCAAACTCCGCACACCCAGGGGCGAGTTGTGGGAATCGAACCCCCGACCCTGAAGGCACATGTGTTAACCACTAAGCCACCACTTTCAACAATTATTTATATTTAATTACACACTGTATACAATATGCACATGCTTATTTATGAGAATCCTAAAAAATATGAAATAAACAGCAGGAGATCTACAGAGTGGGATGAAAGTCCACGTTTATCTTTCTGTACCTTGAGAAATATGATCTTAATTTTCAGTATTAACATCTTAACCCTCATGTTTAGGCCATGCTGTGTGTAAAATGTACAAAAAATAAATAAAAAATCGAAACAACGGTGCGCAAACTTTTGGTCTCAGTTCGACATAACCATATAAATAATAATAATAATAATAATAATGATAATAATAATGATAATAATAATAATAATAATAATAATAATAATAATAATAATAATAATAAAACATTTTATTTATAGGCGCCTTTCGAGACTCTCAAGGACAGCTTACAGACGTAATCAAGTTTACAATAAAAGAGAAGATGAAAGATCAATAAAACTCCAGAATCACAAATAAAATGACCATTATCATGGGAATAAATACATTTATAAATAAGAGTTATTTGTAGTAAGCTAATTTACCATTAATTTATAAAAAATCTCCGTTTACATGCTAGTTTCTTAATCAGAGTATCGTCTTAATCGGGTTCATATCGGATTATCGTCGTCCGTGTAAACGCACTGAATGTTTTGGAGCGGCACTGCTAAGGGATCTAGACCCCATAGAAGTCAGACAAACCGATGGTATCACAAGAGAGAGAGGGGAACAGGATCTAAGGGTGCAGGAAGGAGTATATATATATATATATATGAAGAAGGAAGAGTGACCTTTGAGTCGAGTGCTATCCAGAATAACACCCAGACTCTTCATAAATTATTCATAGTCTTAGAGAAGAAATGAGTGGGAATCATACCCTCAACAAATATGTAACTATATTTGAGAAACATAAATACTTCTATTGTTTATTGTTAATAATCTTGCATTATTATTTTTTTTATGGTTGAATATAAAAAAAAAAAAAAAACACAAAACAAACAGCCGGAAAGCTTCAAAGTGTAATAAATTTCCACGATTATCCTCCTTTCAGATATATAATTTGGACATACATCATGACATTCATATCTTAACAACATTTATATCATTTTGTGTAAAAAAAAACAAACAAACAAAACAAACAAACGAAAAACCTCATTAAGTCTTCTTGGTTTCATTGTTTTGATATCGGGGTGCGCAAACTTTTGGACTCAAGTGTCTAAAACCATATAAATCAATGCAATGACTAGAAAGCGTACTTTCAGTGAATAATTAAGCGCAATACACAGCCTGTAGGTCTTACTATGTGAAATCTTTCACGGAAATGTCTACGTCTGTGTTCACGTGACTAAATTCGTCCACGTTATAGCCCCGGAATTACGCACGTGACAACTCAACTCACAGGCGAAATGAAGTCAACACGTCTGACGTGAAAATACGGACCCTTAAAATAAACACAGCTAAAAAATAAAAAAAACAAAAACATACAAATTTCAAATAAGAATCATGCGATTATTCATATCTGAAGGTCATGTGACTTTCCTGTACATACAACAGGCATGAAAAAGTGTCTTACAACTGGTGAGGAGCGTGATTAGGAAAGGTTTTGTAAATAAACTATTTATTATTATTTAAAAAAAAAAAACGGATAACTTTTATAAATATTTATCATAATATGCAGAAAGTGAATGTTAGAATAACGTTAAGGCGTTCAGTCATTGTGTGTTCAAACACACACACACACACACACACACACACACACACAAAAAGGGCAAAGGTGGAGCTCCAAGGCTATACAGCACCGACCCCACACAGAGAGCCACTCTTAGAAGCAAGGGAGGTGACTAACACAAAAATGCCTCCATATTGCAAACCAGGAAGTAATAAATGGAGATGTGTGGAGGCCATATTGTGCTGCGTGTCAGGCTGCCGAGGACAACACACTCCTGGAATGGGGAACTAACACCCCAGCGAGGGGGCCTCGAGATGCAGCCGAGATGAAACATGGGTCTGGAGTAAGCTGTTCACGCAGGGGCTCCGCTCTCCTGCTGATCGCAGCTCCACTCGGGGTCGCCGGCTTTTTGTCTTCACAAGCTGGAAGCTGACAATACGCCACAGAGCCGGAAGAGCCCAGAAAGCTACACCCAATCACTTAAAGCATTATTAAAATAACGCGTGCTCACTATAAGTACACGTTACCTTCAATTATAAAGCCGTCAAATACAAGGTGTCCCAAAAGTCGGCATACTTCGGGGACTATGTACGCAGCATCACCTCCATCAGCAGACGTCCGTCGACGTCCGTTTCTTCTCGGTCAGTCCGCGACACTTCCCGTCTTTTTGAATATTGCCCATATTTAATATAAATGACGGATTCACGCATTATTTTGTGTGAATCCATTACTCGAAGTATAGTTTTCCACAGATCATCCGTTAAACGTCCGTTGATTCGACCGCGTTACCCGAACATGGTCGCCTCTACGAAATATTCGGAACGGAAGTCGCGTCACCGGAATGTTCCCGTCTGAAGATCGCAGGACGGAGGAAAGTAAATTCTCTCGAAAAACTTTTCTATTCTTCTTCTTTCTATGATTTACCGTGATATAATGACATCGAAGGACGAGGTCGCTGTCCCGTTTCCTGTCACACAAATTGCAGACTTGAAAGTAAATCGTTAAAAAGTACAAAAGTACGTATCATTTCTACATTTCTAAGTTAATAACTAGAATGCCTTTAATGCCATCACACCATTAGCGTGAATGCTATAGTTAACTACAAGGAAACTCAACCCTGCGACTCATTTAAGAGCAAAAAAGGTTTCTGTAAAGGAAAATAAGACTGACCGCTCATTCGTCTTCACTTTATCCTGGTCCAGGTCGTGGTGCATCCTGGGAACCCTGGACGTGAGTCGGTCCACCTGCTGACATGTTCTTGGGAGGTGGGAGAAAACCAGAGAACCCGGAGTAAACCCACACGTGCGTGGGAAGAACACGTGGAACTCTGCACGGACAGGAACCCGAGCTCGGGATCGAACCTGCTGAAAAATTCAACAGGCTTTATTATGTTTGTCTTCATTTCTTTTCGTATTTCTATGGTACACTGCCCCTCGGTTACAGTCCTGGTAGCCCGTTGGCTTAACGTGGCCTTGGTCTTGTCACGACAGCCATATATTTCGTCGGAGCTGCTCCGAGGGCTCGGAGTATTATAATAAAGAAGAAATTATTAAAGTGTGCCGTTGTGTTCCGAGCTCTTTCCGAGTGAGATCGGAGCGTACTGTCCTGATTATTCCTGAACAAAGCGTTTTTCCCTACAAAGCATTTTCGTATCTGTGTCTTGGCAACTGGCTTTGTGATACCTGGATTACCCAAGATGCATTGCACAGCTCCCTGTAGTGTGTAGGCAGATGGATTTAGTAACGGTTTAGCATCCTGAGCTCGGAGTAACTCCTCCTATACAGTATGTATATATATATATATATATATATATATATATATATATATATATATATATAAGAGAGACTTCAGCGTGTGTCTTTGTCTAGAAGACTAAATCAGTATATGCCTCTCTCTCTCTGTGTGTGTGTGTGTGTGTGTGTGTGTGTTAAATATCTCCCCGCGTGTCACTCGAGGTTAAGGCTAGTTACTGTTGTTAATGTTTCACGTTCTATTTTAAATTCGGCCGAGCAAAGGGAGCAAAACAGAGCAACAAGCCTCAAGAGACTCTCAAGCTAATAAGATCTGATTCAAATTGCTGATAGTGTGCAGTCCCCCCATCACACACACACACACACACACACACACACACACACACACACACACACACACACATTCTCTATCTTTCTGAATCACTCAGTCACTCCCTCCCTCAAACACACACACACACACACACACACACACACACACACATTCCCGCTAATTAGTTCTGATTTGTGGAATTGATAGGGCGCATTGTTTCCTCGCAGCGTCTCTGTAAATCCTTACTAATATAATTAAGCCGGGCAGATTTCTGTATGGCGCAGGACACAACCTGATCCATGTCCACAGCTACTCAAAAGCTCTTTGTCCTCCTGCTCCTGTCCTCTGTTTAGACGTCTGTGTGTGTATGTGTGGAGAATGGACAGTATTTAACTTGGGGGTCTGGCTCAGTCTTGTCTATATACTGTAGACGTCCCTGTTTGGTAGCCCGTGCTCCCAGGACAAACAGATTTGATATCCGTGCTATTAAGACTTTTATATGTTGTCGACTGGTGGTTGAAAAGTAGGAAAAGAAACAAGCAGAAAAATAAAAATAAACCCTATTCCTTATTCCCTGGCTCAAAACTTTTGGGTGGAAAACCGTTTGGTGTGTACGTTAAAACTTAACGTGCTTCACGATAACGAAGATGTAACTACGGTTCGACTCGTCAGTCGTTCCCGGATCCTGTACATGTAGGCTGAGGTGTAATCTTCTTGTCGACCATGTCAGGAGAAAATAAAGATGCTAGCTGGACTTTTATTCTTTACTTGTTATGTAAGGACAGAACACCACATCTGATATCCAAATTGTTGACCGGCGACTTTGTGTTCACGCATGTCTGAGACCTTAGCGGAAACCAGGACGCACCCACTTTGGTACAGTGGTAATAATTAACAATGTAATACACACTCACACACACATTCCCCAACTATCATTCTGTTCCTGATCTACTGTTAGTTCACAAGGCGGAAAGGGACAAAAGAAAGCTGGAAGGAAGGAAGGAAGGAAGGAAGGACAGAAATATTTTAAAATACAAACACAATATAAGTTGTTATCGGTGCTCGGATAAGTTTGACCGAAAAGCCGTCCATGTGGATACGTGAAGGAGGCGTCAGCCATCAGTTTCTAAATGGACTACATAGCACAAGTCGTCCCTTCCTCCATGTCCATCGCTCCGGGAGACGTGTCTACAACAACCCCTGGCCTCGGGAGACCATGGTGAGTCTTTTAAACAGATCTTAATAGTCAAGGTGACTCTGATCTCTGATCTCTGGTTACGAAAGAAAGAAAGAAAGAAAGAAAGAATGAAAGTCCACCCCAGTGAGACACCAGACTTTTTGTATCAGACTTTAGCATCTGCCCAGGTGTCTGATGGTAATGAATGATAAGCAGGTTGACCACTGATGTGCCTGTATTGCTAAAGGTCAGTGCCTGGCAGAGAAAGTTTCAGCTTTATGCCCCCCTAGCGAGCCTCCAAAATCGGACAGCCTGCTAAATCCTGTTCTCTGCTTTGTCCTGTTGGTCTTCGCCATATTGATCTCTGACGCAGATTAGTGTGTTGAAAAAAAAGAAAGACAGAAAGCTCTGTTGGTCCCCCAGTCCACACTCTCCTTTTGGGGTCAGGGAGTCTATGAAGCTTCTGACCTTCTGAATCAACACTCACACAAACAATCGTCCAGCTAGGACAAACCCTATTAAAGCCGATTCCCCAGGAGCCCTTTACCGAAGCCGACCCGGAGCGGGACGGTGGGCTACTGTGTTGTTTTGTGTGTGGGTTTTATCCTCGTCCCCTTCCATGCTAAGGAGCACGGCTTGTGCTCATTGTCACCTCTTAATGGGGTTGCAGTTTAGAGACCTCTTTGTTTTTTTTTGAGGGGGGGGGGGATTTCCTCATCTGCTCTATGTCCCATTGTGTTTTGATTGATGTGCTATGTTGTCAGGTTTGTGCACCAACGTTGTTGGGGTGTGGCCTGGCTTGGTAATTCTCTTGTTGCAACATCAACCATGCATGTCTGTGTAATGTGGTTTGTCAGAAATGGCTTCGCTATAAGTTCGTTTGTGGGGGTTCTATGGGTTAATAATGTTTGACATGATGCTGGGTCAGAGTATTTTTCTCCTAAGAGGAAATCACTTTGGAATCAAGTGGAAATGTTGTACTGATGTATTATCACAACGAACAGATAATGTGTTATAAACGAATACAAACACAGATTCTAATAGGAGGTTTGTTTTGTTTTTAAAAAAAAAAGTTTGCTAGAAAGGTTCGCAGGGTATCTGGTTCAAACTAGAGGTATCCATTAAACACCAACAAACACCAACACGGTCCATTAAACACCATTAAACTCCAACACTGTACATTAAACACCAACAAACACCAACTGTTCATTAAACACCAACAAACATCAACACTGTCCATTAAACACCATTAAACCCACTGTCAATTAAACAGCATTAAACTTTAACACTCTCCATTAAACACCATTAAACTCCAGCACTGTCCATTAAACACCATTGAACTCCAACATTGTTCGTTAAACACCAACAAACACCAACACTATCCATTAAACACCAACAAACACCAACACTGTCCATTAAACACCAACAAACACCAACACTGTTCATTAAACACCATTGAACTCCAACATTGTCCATTAAACACCATTAAACTACAACACTGTCCATTAAACACCAACAAACACCAACACTGTCCATTAAACACCAACAAACACCAACACTGTTCATTAAACAACAACAAACACCAACACTGTCCATTAAACACCATTGAACTCCAACATTGTCCATTAAACACCATTAAACTCCAACACTGTCCATTAAACACCAACAAACACCAACACTGTCCATTAAACACCATTAAACTCCAACATTGTCCATTAAAAACCATTAAACTCCAACACTGTCCATTAAACGCCAACAAACACCAACATTGTCCATTAAACACCAACAAACACCAACACTGTCCATTAAACACCATTTAACCCACTGTCAATTAAACACCTTTAAACTTTAACACTCTCCATTAAACACCATTAAACTCCAACATTGTCTATTAAGCATGATCAAACTCCAACAGTGTCATTAAACACCATTAAACCCCAACACTGTCCATTAAACACCATTAAACCCCAACACTGTCCATTAAACACCATTAAACACTGTCCATTAAACACCATCAAACATCATGAGGTTTTTACTCTCACGCGAGCTGTTAGCTTGCAGGACAAGCTGTGCAATTGAACCATTTGCAACATCCTAGGTAACTGCCTGGTCAGGGTCGTGGTGGTTTAATATAGGTGGCTAGTGTGTTAATATTTTGGAAAATAAAACCAACTAAGTTTGTTAGAAAACATTGCAGGCAGATGTCAACAAAAATAAGCCTAATAACTATGTGAGTCGTCGCCTTAAGCATGGAAATATCATCGTATATTGTGTAAGACTGATGTTTACTCCTCTAGTAAGTTTTGCCTCGGATAACCCAGGACACCAGCCTTTTTCATTTTGTTTGCTGTGTGTGTCCCCATCATGCTGATGCACTGATCCCAAGTGCGTGTTCTGCGGCGCTGATTAACCAGCTGATTAAACACTGATTAAATGTCTATTCATGCAAGCAGGCTCACGCAGGAGAGTGCAATTAGGTGAAAGTGAATTAATAAAACATACAGGGCTCAGGAGCTTCTCCAGGAACCAGCCAGATGGCTGTGAGAGAGACAGAGAGAGATAGATAGATGAAGGAGGGACCCAGCAACCTCTTTTCCTTGTTTCATTCCAATTAGGTAATTCGATCTAAGCCCCTCCACCTACTCCACATTGATAAGCCACTCTCATAGTTCCTGTGTCGCTGTCCTGTGCTTATTTCCTGTTTGACCCACGTGGGCGTACGGCAATGATGTAAACAACGTTGCCGCTAGACAGGAAGCCCCCGAGGAACAGGGACCCTGAGAATGCAGCCTTGCAATGGAAAAGCCCATCTGCCTGGAGCCTGTCTAATCTCATTTGGTGTATCGGACCACGGGATGCACCAATCACGCCTGTCCAATCTCATTAAGAAAGTCAATGATCAGAACATCAAGAACATGGCAGGGAGGCACAAGATGCCAGGTTTTTGGACCGCCTTGTGTTCACGCAAACGCTCAGATGGACACCGGGCTTTGTCCTCGCTCGTGAGGTGTAGGATTACAGCATGAATATGACATCTAATCAGAGCAAGGGCTTCACCTGACATGGCTTCACGATGATTAAAAACAGCCAGCGAGCTTAAAAAAGGAACAGGAGCTGTGACTTTTAATTTGAGAAGGAGGTTTTGTAGGGATTTAATGACTGATTGTGCTCGGGCTCATCTGTGAGGAGTTGATTGTTGGATGTATATAAGCAGGGCTTACAGTGAGAACAGAGATCGTAGGTGCTGGAACATTATAAGTAAACACTTTCTAAGAAAATCTTTTGATTCTAAGATAAATCACACTGACAGACAAGACCAAACAAGCTACACACTAGGTACACTCAATGTGAGTTAACAGCTAAAGGATTTCTGATCTATATGACAATGAGTCATAATAGACTTTAATAGGCTTTAATTGTCTGATAAAAAAAAAAATTCTGACCAAAAGATATTAAACTAATGAGTATTTCATATGTTATCGGATCGCCTGAACCCAGGAAACCTTAACCAGTTGTCCCCCTATGACATTGGCGATAGCGATGCATGTAAGTGAAGTGGACACACTTTAACATTGAATTAAAATCGCACACTTTGTTAAAAAAAAAAATAAATAAATTAAAACCACATTTTCTCCAATGTCCTAAAACCAATATATTCGTGAAAGGAATTAAAAAAAAAACTTCAGGGCATGCAGTTCTAGGAAAATGGAGTGGTGCGATGAAGCGGAGTTACACTTACCACCGTGAACCTGATTATACTGTACAAACAATAACATATTAGAGCAAGCACATTAATATAAACTATATAACTACTGTCAGAGCTTTTACACTTTTATAGAAAAGTAATCAATCAAATTTGAGATTTGTTTTGTTTCGTCCTGCTGCATGCGAAGAAGTGAAATATATAAATATATTCCAGGAATACAATTTCTGTCCTTCCGGCTTGTTTTTCACTGACATCCCTTTCTCCTCTCCCTTAATCTCTCTATTCAGGCCTTTCCAGACCCCGGCTCACCCGTGCTGGGTGTCCAAATGCACTTGATTTCACATTCAGGGTGTAATTAGGAAGTAGGCAGGTTATTGTGGCCCAAGTGGCTGCGATTCAGCTCTGGAAATGGATCATTGTCCACCAACCAGTGGCCATTCAGGTAAAGAGCATAATTAAGGGTGCAGAAATTACAGGACATTTTTTTCTTTCAGTGAGGAGCATTAGTTAAGAACATTGTCCCCTGTCATTTTGGGAAGCCATGTGATAATCAGGGGTAGGTGGGGAAAGACTGACATACAACCCAAAGTGCTAGTGACTGATGATTCATCACATTCGTTCACACATGTATATGTATAATATCTAAACCTTATCCTATTTTTATGGAGATTATATGTTAAAAATGTCATTTTTTAACATTGCTAACGCTGCTGTGGTTGGATATACACCATACAAATGAGTTAAAACAGGGGTTAAATTAGGATTTAGGATTAAATTAGGATGGGTGCCAACAATAGAAGCTCTTAATTTGTGTGGTATTGTATGAAGTTCTAACCATTGATATTATACAAACTGTGATTAAAGCAAATTTTGATATCATTGTTCGTGTCTTTGGATTGTGTTTTTGTACTTGTCTGCACACCATCTGGTCTGATATTTTTGATGATGATCCTGGACTGGTTTTTGACTCTGCTTGAGCCCTCATTGCTACAGAATGAGGTCTGACAAAGTAGATCCAGCAAGTGTGCGCAAACTTCAATCAATCTTTGCGTCAAGCTCAACTTCTGGGCCTCCATGAACAGCAAATGGCTTCCACCATGGAGGAAGTCCTCTGAGTCAGTAGAGGGGAACCGTGAGAACAAACAACATCGTATGCAAGCATTCTCATGAGCAACACATCAGCCTCCACCAACCTGGAAATGTTGCCACAACATGTTCATCTGCCTGGAGCCTGTCTAATCTCATTTGGTGTATCGGACCACGGGATGCACCAATCACGTCTGTCCAATCTCATCAAGAAAGTCAATGATCAGAACATCAAGAACAAAGTAGATCCAGCAAGTGTATACAAACTTCAATCAATCTTTGCATCTCTAGCTCAACTTCTGAGCCAATAGTGATTGGCTTCCACCATGGGGGAAGTCCTCTGAGACAGTAGAGGAGAACCGTGAGAACAAACAACATCGTATGTAAGCATTCCCATGAGTAACACAGCAGCGTCCACCAACCTGGAAATGTTGCCACAATATGTTCATCTTGCCTTGCCTGATAAATATAATGGCTTCCCTAGTAAATGCAAGTTTTTTCAGTGCTCCATCTAATTTTTTTCAGACAGGTGGACAAAATTCAGCAAGTGTTAACTTTGCTACACAAAATAGAGTTCACCTGGGCAACTGCCAACTTCGACCCTGCAACACTGAACTGGTCCTATGCAGACACTGAATGAGAATTCTGTGAAGTGTTTGATCACTCTAAATCAGGTAAACATGATTTAGATGAAGAGGCTATTCTCACTCAGAGAAGGAAAAGTACTCGTGGCCAAATACACTAAAGACAAGGCCTCAGTGAAGCGCTACAGATTTAGCTGACATGCTGAGATGACACTTTGTCTCTCAGACAGTTCTAGTTGTCCACACTCACAAGCTGGTCAAGATTGTCCTAACAAGCAGGTCCTGCACACCCAGCCACAGCCTTGGCCCAAGTCGGACTCCCACCTGAGGAAAAAGAGAACTTCCGAAAGTGTGCAGTGTGTCTTTACTGTGGGAACAAGGGACTTTTCAAAGCAACTTCAGCAACTTCCTGTATCCAAAAACCCCAAACAGCGTCCATATTACAAATATGATTATTATGATTATCCAGTCATGCCTTATGGTCTTGTCAATGCACCAGCTGTTTTCCACACATTCATAAATGCAGTTCTCAGAGATTTCCTGCACTCATGTGTGATCATCTACATAGAATGCATATTTATCTTTTCAAGAACTGAAGCAGAGCATATCACCCAGGTACATGCTGTATTGTTAAAGAACAACCCATAAGTCAAGTCGGAGAAATGTGCGTTTCACAAACCTTCAGTCAAGTTCCAAAATTATGTCCTTGATGAGAATGGGGGTAGAGATGGACCAGAGTAAGGTGGGAGCCTCAAACCAAAACAACCAAGGATCTTCAACGGATCGGGCATTTTATCAGATGGTTCAGAATGGTGGAAGACTCTTGAGTGGAACACTGAGGCACAACATCCTCACCATCATGGCTGCTTTAGAGGACTGGAGGCACTTGCTGTAGGGCTCCAAGTAACCCTTAATTATAATGACGGACCAGTAAATCAAGAGTATATCAAGTCATCCAAAAGACTTAACATTTGTCAAGCCATGTGAGCTCGGTCTTTGACACATTTTATCTTTTAAATCATCTATATACCTGGCTCTAAACATGGTGAAGCAGACTCCCTGTCATGAATCTAAGAAGAGAAACTGAGCAGTATTTAAGGGATGTCCAGTATGTGCACAAACCAAACCCTTATGCCAACCACTAGCCAGGCTGTTAGAACAATTCCCCATCCCCCGATACCCCTGGTCACACATAGAACTAGACTTCATCACCAATCTTCCCTATTCACAAGGCCACACTCACAATCATAGACGGGTTTTCCAAAGCCTGTCACCTTATCCCACTGCCCAAGTTCCCCACAGCCCACAGTCCATAGCACTAGACTAGTTCTGACTCTGCCTCTGTTTCATAAACTCTTTGCACATGGATTTTTAATCTGTGCCCGAGACCTCTTTGTTACACCAGTATTTCTTTTGCGAGCTTTTGCATTATGCTAAAATATCTTATTTCTTGATATGACATAGTGAAGCCTTTACACTGTCAAACTGAGCATGAGCGACTTCTAAACTGTTCTGAAAATAGTAAATTTATTAAATAGTATGATTATTACTCACAGTCTGTACCTCTCTCGACTTTGTGAAACATTGTTTCTAATTAGCAAGATTCATCTACACTGTTAGCTAGTTTGTTACAACTCTAGCTAGGTTTCAAGTGTAAAGCAAGGAAGGATAGAGGACAGTATAGCGGTTTATTATAGTAGGGCAGTGTAGCAAGGCACTATAAGGGGCACAATAACAGATCTGTATAGATGTACAATATAGTGAGGCAGTATAGTGATGCAGTATAGTGGGGTAGTATAGAGGGGAAGTATAGTGATGCAGTATAGAGGGGCAGTACAGCAAGGCACAATAGAGAGGCAGTATAGTGATGCAGTATAATGGGGCAGTATAGTGATGCAGTATAGTGGGGCAGTATAGTGATGCAGTATAGAGGGACAGAACAGCATGGCACTATAGAGAGGCAGTATAGTGGGGTAGTATAGAGGGGCAGTATAGTGATGCAGTATAGAGGGACAGTACAGCAAGGCACAATAGAGAGGCAGTATAGTGATGCAGTATAGTGGGGCAGTATAGTGATGCAGTATAGAGGGACAGAACAGCATGGCACTATAGAGAGGCAGTATAGTGGGGCAGTATAGTGATGCAGTATAGTGGGGTATATAGAAGGGCAGTATAGCAAGGCACTATAGAGAGGCAGTATAGTGGGGCAGTATAGTGATGTAGTATAGTGGGGCAGTGTAGTGATGCAGTATTGTGGAGCAGTATAGTGATGCAGAATAGTGGGGCGGTATAGTGATGCAGTATAGTGATGCAGTATAGTGGGGCAGAATAGAGAGGCAGTATAATGATGCAGTATATTAGGGCAGTATAGAGGTGCAGTGTAGTGGGTCAGTATAGTGATGCAGTATAGTGGGACAGTATAGAGAGGCAGTATAATGATGTAGTGTATTGGGGCAGTATAGAGATGCAGTATAGTGAAGCAGTATAGAGATGCGGGATAGACAGGAAGTATAGTGATGCAGTATTGACGGGCAGTATAGTGATGCAGTATAGTGGGGAATTATAGACGGGCAGTATAGTGGGGCAGGATAGTGAGGCAGTATAGTGAGGCAGTATAGAGAGGCAGTACAGTGATGCAGTATAGTTTGGCAGTATAGATGGGAAGTGTAGTGAAGCGGTATAGTGATGCAGTATAGAGGGGCAGTACAGTGATGCAGTATAGTTTGGCAGTATAGACGGGCAGTGTAGTGAATCGGTATAGTGTAGACAGCAGTGTAGTGATGCAGTATAGTGGGGCAGTACAGTGATGTAGTATAGTGAGGCAGTATAGTGATGCAGTATAGAGAGACAGTACAGTGATGCAGTATAGTTTGGCAGTATAGATGGGCAGTGTAGTGATGCGGTATAGTGGGGCAGTATAGACGGGCAGTGTAGTGATGCGGTATAGTGTAGACAGCAGTGTAGTGATGCAATATAGTGGGGCAGTACAGTGATGTAGTATAGTGAGGCAGTATAGTGATGCAGTATAGAGAGACAGTACAGTGATGCAGTATAGTTTGGCAGTATAGATGGGCAGTGTAGTGATGCGGTATAGTGGGGCAGTATAGAGGGGCAGTACAGTGATGTAGTATAGAGGGCAGTATAGTGATGCAGTATAGAGAGACAGTACAGTGATGCAGTATAGAGAGACAGTAC
>NC_030434.2:23851437-23861437 GCF_001660625.3 Ictalurus punctatus
AAGAAAGGACGGGATTTTTTTGTTAAAGATATCTATGTAGCCTGTGAGAGCATTTCACGTGAAGAGAGCCAGATACAGGATGGATTTATGACAAATGCTGCAAGAATAAAAGATAAAGACGGAGGGAGGGAAAAAAAATCGTCTGGCGAGGCAGAAAGTAGAAAGTTGCCATGAATGCTAAGCTGCATCTGACACGAGCGGCTAATCAGATTTACTCCTCCCGATCTGAGCAGCGCTACAATGCTCCTCACTGTCATCCCTCTCTCTCTCTGTCTCTCTCTCTCTCTCTGTCTGTCTGTCTCTCACCCCTTGATCTCCTCCTCCAGCGCTCGCTTCTTTTCCTTTCCTCCTTCTCCTCTCCTCATCTCTCGCTCCCCCTGCGTCCCGTAGCAAAGCTAATTACGACGCAGGGCAGAAACACAAATCTGGCTGATTGAAAAAGTCACTCTTTTTCAGCGGGGTTTAACCTTGTTAGCGCTAAGCCTGGCTTTTGTGGACATCAGGCCTCTGTGAGAGAAATCCTCTGTTCGGCTGCAGACGCGGAGACAGAGACACGCTTCTGTTTGGCTCGTCCTACCCCACCCTCCGTCCTCCATCCTGCACTCGCCAAAGGGTTCATACAGAGGCAGTATCATTAAAACTGTGTGTATGTGTGTGTGTGTGTGTGTTTGTATGTGTGTGTGTTGAGACGGGTTGAGGACGCGCATGCATGCAGGCCTCTCTTCACTTAGGGCCATCTGGCTGAATGGACCCAGGCTAATGGATGCGCTACATTCATGCAAGTGTGCTACTCCACGTCTCTTGTCAGAAACCCGCTCGACACGGACGACACTCGGATAATGACATTAAGGCCCGGAGTGTGTGTGTATTGCGTGTCTTTTTGTGTGTGTGTGGGTTGCATGACCCCAGGAGGTCATGATGTTTCCTGCTAAAAACCTTGGAGTCCACTAAGTTAGCATAGCGTTAGATCTGAGATCTTAATAGACTCTCTGAGGGAACGTTTCCTGGAGCAAAGCTAGACTTTGGGATTCTTCACTTTCACACTGTACCCAATCCTGGTTCAGTTCGACGACAGACCGTGCGATAACGTGTCTTCCTCCGTGTCCGATTATACGCTAAAGATCCTCTAACGGTGAAAGGAAATGACTACGTTGCGTTTTCTAACGTGATCCGGAAATCATCTCGCGCAGAAAACATGAACGTGAGCTTAACGATTAGATCCGTGGAGTATAAAGCCGGCTTGACGTGAAAATCTGTGCCTGAAGTCACACACTGATTTCTAACTTATACTAACTGTAACTTAGTCACTTTTTCCTGAAGAACCAAGGAACACGAGGTAGCATGATAGTAACTAATATCTAATAATTGGCACAATACAAAGAAATTGCTGAACGAATACAAAATCTAGACAAAAACAGATAACAGTTTGCTGCGGGGGTTTCCTCCGGGTACTCCGGTTTCCTCCCCCAGTCCAAACACATGCATGGTAGGCTGACTGGCGTGTCTAAAGTGTCCGTAGTGTATGAATGGGTGTGTGAATGTGTATGTGATTGTGCCCTGCGATGGACTGGCACCCTGTCCAGGGTGTACCCCGCCTTGTGCCCGATGCTCCCTGGGATAGACTCCAGGTTTCCCCGTGACACTGAAGGAAGGATAAGCGGTATAGAAAATGAATGGATGGAGATAACAATTTATATTAAACACACACACACAAACAACGGTGAAGTATTTCCTCGTGTTAAAGTACAAAAGTCTAAAACTTACCCAAAATATGAGACTCATTCGGTGTCATTCTGTGAGAATATAGGAACATAACTAGTGACATGGTCATGTGATGAAGCGGGGTTACTCTTACTAGTACTAACGCAGCTGATTATTTTCCTATAACAGCACGTCCCGAAGTGTTTCATACCGCCTGCATCACAGCAATTTGCCAACAACAACAACAACAATAAAATGTATATTTGTCATACAAGTTTTTTATCCATTTATAGTTGCATTTAATACCGCAGAACGTCTAACGACATAACTTCCTCTTTTCACTTATGCTATAGCAGTTATAAACTGGCCGTCCTCTTACTATCTCTTGATTTGAATCAGACAGAAAAATTGACACTTGTTATGTAATTATACAAATCGGAACCCGTCTGTCCTGAAAATGTCGGACGGCTTAAACGTACAGGTTTGACCGGTACGGAGCGCTGACACTGGAGACTCCTTCCGTAAAATGCTAGAGAAGCATCTCGTCATAGAAAACATATATATATATATATATATATATATATATATATATATATATATACAGCGTATCAGCAATTACATGTGTTTATGAGGAGCTGATGTGTAAGCTGTTGCTATAGAGCATATTAATGCAAACGCATGTGCAGAATAGAGAATTTATACGATAGCAAGGCTACAGAAGGGTAAAATGTTCGATCAGAACCCAAGAATGACAAAGACAACGAGAGAGAGAGAGGGAGAGAGAGAGAGAGAGAGAGGGATGGGGCAAGAGACAATGAGAACCCACAAAAAGCAGTTATCTAAGATTGACCTAACTATGTTTGCTGAACAAATTACTGTCAGTCGATTCAGGAGAAATAAAGGGACTGATGAGATGTGTGCGTGTGTGTGTGTGTGTGAGTGTTTGTGTGAGTGTGATCTCCTCTGGTTGGGCAGGTCGGGGCCTGTTTTGTGACAGGTAACAGGCAGTAGGACACCTGTCTGCTTTCACCAAACAAAGGGCACATACAATCAAGCACAGATGCGAGCTTAAGAGACTCTTCAAGTACCTGAAACATCTGGGTGGAGCAAAGAAGGCAAAGAGAGAAAGCGAGAGAGAGAGAGAGAGAGAGAGAGAGACGAGAGAGTGTGTTGTGCTTTTCTAAACAACGTGAACACAATATGAATCCCACAAGCAAACTGTGCATGTGAATATATTTTAATAGGCGAGGGTTCAGGACGACGTTTGTGTGTGTGCTTCCGTCTTTAGTCTGTTTGGTGAGTAAATGGCAGAGGAGAAGGAAATTAATCAAAGGCAGCATGTCCATGTGTGTGTGTGTGTGTGTGTGTGTGTGTGTGTGTGGCTCCAGCCCAGCTCATCATCAGTCCAATATTGACCAAACCGACTTCCTCGCTTTCATCTCCTCACATCAGCCACGGTTTTAAAGGTTTGCGTTGAAGATGAATGGCACAGAAAGGAGTGGTGTGTGTTTGTGTAAAAGATAGCAAAAAAGGGAACAAGGGATTCAAAGTGACCCACGTGGACAAAAAGTCTCACGTGGACTCATTTCATCCACTCAGCACAAGGGGGCACTAAAGAAAGCAGTACTATAACACTTCGGTCTCGAACCTGAGCATGGTGTTTTTTCTAGAATATTGTGTCATGGGTGAGGAAGAACCAGGAAGCATCGTAAAAACAATGCATTTGGGCCGTTGCTCTTTTATTGACACACACACACACACACACACACACCCAATTAGGGGAAAAAGCCAGAAGGATGAACCCAAAGGAATATAAATGGACGTCCTGGTATAAAACAGACATGCGTGGATAACACAAAAAACAGCAAACTCAGATGCCAGGGGTTCCCATGTGAAGATCCAGTTGATTCCCTCTTTTGTTTTGTTTATTTATTTATTAATTACAAAGGATTATTATGATTATTATGATTATGAAGCCAGATTTTCACACTGACACATTTCAATGAAGAGTGTACATCCTATTTTAGTCGTTTTCAGCGATAAAAATGGACAAATCTCTCTGTCCATCTGCGTCCACAATTTCCACGACAATACTGATTGGCTCTGACTCAGTGAAACAACAGAAGACAAGAATATGCAGAAACATTTTTCCGAATATGGATTTGCAAGTGTGATGGCCAATAATGTGAAGAAAAAACAAAATGCAGAGGTCACACAACATTCGTAATGTCCATTTGGGGTCATTTGGCCAAAAAGAATTCAAACGCAAACATTAAACATCATGTTCATGAAGCAGACACAGGGCCTCATGGGTACGTAAAAAAGCGCTCGCTCTACTATGGCACACATCAGTGATGTAGCCTGGAATATATTTTGGTGGGTGATGAAATATGCTAAAAAAAAATAATAAAATCACAACGTCATCTGACTTTACGTTACCATTTACGGCATTTGGCAGACACCCTTATCCAGAGCGGCGTACATTTATCTAATTTTATACAACTGAGCAGTTGAGGGTTAAGAGCCTTGCTCAAGGGCCCAAGTGGCAGCTTGGTGGTACTGGGGTTTGAAATCACAACTTTCTGACCAGTAGTAGAAGCAGTGATGTCATGAATTTGGTGTTTAAATAATCTACCGACCAGTCTTACCAAACCAATCATCTACCATCAACCAGTCTTACCAATGAAACCAGTCTTACCATATCTACTATCAACCAGTCTTACCAAATCAACCAGTTTTACAAAATCAAACCATCAACCAGTCTTACCAAATCAACCATCTACCATCAACCAGTCTCACCAAATCTGCCAGTCTTACCAAATCAACCATTTACCATCAACCAGTCTTACCAAATCTACCATCTACCATCAACCAGTCTTACCAAATCTACCAGTCTTACCAAATAAACCATTTACCATCAACCAGTCTTACCAAATCAAACCATCAACCAGTCTTACCAAATCAACCAGTTTTACAAAATCAAACCATCAACCAGTCTTACCAAATCAACCATCTACCATCAACCAGTCTTACCAAATCAACCATCTACCATCAACCAGTCTCACCAAATCTACCAGTCTTACCAAATCAACCATTTACCATCAACCAGTCTTACCAAATCTACCATCTACCATCAACCAGTCTTACCAAATCTACCAGTCTTACCAAATCAACCATTTACCATCAACCAGTCTTACCAAATCTACCATCTACCATCAACCAGTCTTACCAAATCAACCAGTCTTACCAAATAAACCATTTACCATCAGCCAGTCTTACCAAATCTACCAGTCTTACCAAATCAACCATTTACCATCAACCAGTCTTACCAAATCAAACCATCAACCAGTCTTACCAAATCAACCAGTCTTACCAAATCAACCATCTACCATCAACCAGTCTTACCAAATCTACCATTTACCATCAACCAATCTTACCAAATCTACCATCTACCATCAACCAGTCTTACCAAATCTACCATTTACCATCAACCAGTCTTACCAAATCAAACCATCAACCAGTCTTACCAAATGTACCATCAACCAGTCTCACCAAATCAACCAGTCTTACCAAATCTACCATTTACCATCAACCAGTCTTACCAAGTCTTACCGAATTCATCTTCTGTTTGGGGCATTTATATCTAAAATTGTACCGATGCATCCCTTGACCTTTAATGGACATTATTACAGTGCGACATGACAGTGCATACATAAAAATATTATTTGACCATACCTTTTTGTGCAATAATTGCACTGCAGTGATGTCTGTACCCACCTGCACTCTGTGTGTGTTATGTCTACCATCCACAAATAAAGGATTTGGAACTGGGAAATATTCCAGCGGGGTTCAAAGGGAGAAATCCACCCCAAATTACACCACTGGACTCGCATAATTACTTAATATGCACATAATTACATAATACACTCACATAATTACTTCTCAATTATTCCTACAGGATGTCCTCCATAATGTGGAACCTCAACCCCCATGTTCACGTTTTGAGGCTCACATGAGGGCGTGTCCTGGCCTGATCAGACCGCCGTACTTCCCACGCACACACCGTCTACCAAGACCTCCGATGAAGATCCTCCGTGTGCCAAAACTGCCAAGACAGCAAGGTGAGACCTGGGTTTGGATCTGTTTAGGAAAGCCTTTGAAAGATCTTCAATGCGCCAAATAAATAGTGGGATTTACTACGTTATCGTTTCTATAGTAACAACTTACACATGGGCTGGTATGCTGGACGCTTAACATAAACTTAGTTTTTTAAAGCATGTAATTGTTGAAATGATGAAGTTTTCTGCAAGGCGTTTATTTCACGCTTATAGAAGGCGTCTCCAGTGTCACCGCTTTGTAAAGCTGTTACGTTTTGTTTTACGAAATCGTCAGGATAAAGGAGTTTACGTTATTATTGCGGTTTCTCCGTAACACGACAAGCTGTGTTTCTTGTCTTATTAACTTCAAGAGAGAGAGAAAAAGAGAGACTGGTGAGGGAACGACTGTTTATAGCTGCTGTAACATAAGTGAGAATAGACATGACAAAATTTTTGTCATGGACGTTCCACATCATTAGATGTAACTATAATTGGATAAAAAAAAAATTTTTTAAAAACCCGTCATTGTTCAATTTTTTTTAATTATTTATTTATTTATTTTTTACAAATTCTGTATTTTCTTACTATATTACCCCCCAACAGAGTTTTAAGACTGATGATATTCTTAGTCCGTGACCTAGTGAACCAGTATCGGCATGTATTTATTCATAGAGACTTCAAAGCGCTTCTGTGAGTCGCTCTGGATGAGGGCGTCTGCCAAATGCCGTAAATGTAAATATAAAAATGGTGTCAAAATAATGCCGGCAAATTGATCTGGTATAAGAGGGGCAAAACACTTGTGGCCAAATGTACTTTTGTCATTTTTAATTCAAAATGCAAACATCGAATTAAAATGATATATGTTTGTATATGCTTCTATATGGTATAATACACATATATGGAAATATACAGTATGTCTGTATTATATACTTCGGTATATGGCCATATATGTAATATCTATATAGGTTTCAAAAACATACATGAATATATCATATATGTTGTTATGTGCATTTGTATATACCCAAGAGAGACTAATATTCAGTGCTACCTCTGCCCAGGCTCAATGTAATGATGTAAAGGTATTTGTGTAGTCTCTGCCGTTAGAACCCTGCGGGACTATGTGTTTGAGTGCAAGCTGGCAAGAGAGCAGAGATCAGGGCATTGCACTACACCACGGGCCAAAACTAATTATACAGCCATATGGTGCTTGGAGGCCCTCACAATTGACCCAACCTGCCTTCAGCTCCCCAAGGAGTGTGTGTGTGTGTGTGTGTGTGTGTGGAGAAGGGAGGGCTGTAACAGGGTGCTATGACACATGTCGTTCACACACACAGAGGCACTCACACTTGTGGTGTGTGACTGTGACAGATGGAGAAGTCAAGGGTATTGTGCGTAGGGCAGTGCAGAAATGTGGGCTCCATCCCCTCCATCCATCCGCCCATCTATATATTGCTCCATCCATCTATCACGCTCACTCTTGCTGCTTTGACTCTTCGGTGAGACCGTATGACTGGAACAAGTGTGCTTTGTGCCGCTGTTCTACAAAGATGACACATCGTGTACGACGGTAGAACATTTCAGGATGCAGCGATCAGATGCATGAGTGGGACAAATAAGAATAGCAATCAAAAAAAATGTATTAAAGGAATCAAAAAATACGAAACCGTCACTGTGTTGTATGGTAGCACATATCGATCATATCCGGACATCTGAAATCCCGTCGAGGCGGCTGAGAGTCACAAATGAAAGCTCACTTGTATGCGTTCGCTGTCACTCTGACCATAATTAGTTTGTTGGGGGTGCCTAATTATGAGAACGAGTTCCTTCATATAGTGATCACAAGTGGTCATTACCATATCTTAGAGCCTCTGCATACTAAGTTGGGAACTAGACAGCTGCTCCTGGAAAAGCAGTAGCATTTTGAGAGGGGTGTCCAGGATGAATCTGGAGAGTAGGGGGCTCCCAGCAGGCAAAAGGCTGTTTGCTCTGTGTCTCAGCAGAGTGGCGAAGAGAAATGTCAGTGCCCCGGCCTCATCCCTCTCCCTTTTAGCTGGAAATGATGATGAATACGCTTTCTGCCTGACCCTCGCCAAGGACCCCCATGATAATTATTCAGGACCTCTCTTTGTGCACCCTGAACAATGCCTTTCATTAAGGCAGTGTGTGTGTGTGTGTGTGTGTGTGTGCGTGTGTGATGTCTTGTGCCGGACAGCCTGGAGGACGGCTGAGCGGTCCATCTCCATATGAGACAGCTGGAGTCAGAGTCTGATACGCTATTTATTCCCAGTCCTTTCTGTTCACAACATTTCTTTAGAGAAACTCTAGCACCTTTTGTTTCCTGTTCCGCAATTATAACCGTTTTTGGTCCGAAGCCAGAATTTCTCCATATGCTTATGCGTTCGTTATGAAATGACTTATTGGTGTCTTTCTGTCTTTTCAGAAACTCGGAGAAAGCAGAACTCCCTACAGCACTTCTCTGTGATGCTTCCCAGTGTACCAGCATCTCCACATCCAAGCGTGGCCTCTAGAGACCCCCTGCGCTCTCCAACACCGTCTGTCCACTCGGGGACAAAACCAGACAAGTTCCAGTCTTTCCATGTTCCCTCTCCAAACTCAGAACACACTACAATAAAGCAGGAAGATGTAGTAAGTCATAGAGAGGTTAGTTTGACTGGGCCCTCCTCCCCACAAATCGACTATGAGGACGATGAAGAGCCTAAATGTGAAGCAGTGACACCAATGACAATGACTCCTGGCACCCCATCAACCCCTGTGACCCCTCTAACACCAATGACCCCTATGACGCCGGATTCTCTTTCAGACCTGAGTCGTCCAGCGTCCAGTCAGTTTAGCTATAGCACCAACCTGAACAGCAGTCTATCCAATGCACCTTCAGGTACAATCCTCTTGAACTACCTCTGAATCAATCATTGTAATGTACTTGTGCATTTTCAAGAACAATCTGGTGAGATATCCTTGATTTTGTCCATAGAACCACTGCTGTACCATTCTGTCAATTAAAAATTTAGTTTCCGTATATATTTCCTTCAGTGTTCCCTTTATGGTTTCGGGAAAGAAGGCATTGTCAGACAGATGAACAATAGCAGCGTTAAATGACTTAGTGTTCCAAAAGTGTTTCTACTGGCAAAAATATCACCAGGTACATCCTCTACACACTATACAGAACTCATGATTTTTCCAGACCAGCTGGTGGGATGTCACCAATTTTTGGTTCAATGATGTTCTTGGTTGAGAAAAGAGACGATTTGGTTTTTAAATAGACTGAACGGTACAAAAGTGCGTCTAGGGGTGACATCTATGATATCACACCATATTACACCACATATCATCCCTGACTTGTCAATGTAAATCATGAACTGTTGATAAGTACTTGCATGCTTGTTTCTCTACTACTTCTAGTAAATCAGACTGATGACTCTGACGGTGAAGATGGAGATGCTGAGGATGGTGATGATATCAACAATGATGACCTTGAGGCCTGTTCCTCATCCTTGTCTGATCTTTGCTTCAGCTCTCTTGATGGAGCAGTCTTGGCCTCTTGCTCCCCCCCAACATCTAGTCAGTCATCTTTCTCCAAAAACCTGAGTTCCCTTAGCCAAGAACCTCGAAATACCAGCCATCGAGAAACCTTAAAGGAAACTCCAATTATTCAGGTTGAAGACCCTCTAGTGAGGGAAACCCCACACCCTAACCAACTTACACATACAAGTGTTAATGGAGCTCCAAGCCCTTGCTCTGCATATCCGGACTCTCAATCCAGACTGGCATCTGCTTCTCAGCTGGATGTTCGTTCTGACTGGACAACCTGCCGCTGGCCTATACTTCCTCCAATCACGCCTCAGAGAGGTAAGCATCTCTAGCTTAACCAGGACTGTCCCTACATATATGACTTTCATACTGTGCCATTATGAACCTGTATGTCTCGATCCTCTGCTGGACTTGTGTATATTCATAGACGCACTCAGGGGTGTATTGTGCCAAGCGTAACTAAACATTCAGGCACAAAAGGGTGAAAGATCACTCGATGCAGTGCACATCACGGTTTTGTCCACTACCACCATGTCACAAATATCATGGGGAGGGCTTTTCTTTTTTGTCCTTTATGAAAATTGTGGGTTTGAGGGATTTTCTTAAAGAAGACTTGAGCTTGTACTATTTGAATCCCCAGTTTGAATCAAAGC